>NW_028270147.1:127136542-127436542 GCF_037043375.1 Chiloscyllium plagiosum
TAACTAACTGGAGTAAACCTCCTCCCACTCAGTATCCTGCAAGAACTCCATCCCATTCTCCCAATTCCTCTGCCTCTGCCCCAACTGCTCGGATAAAGAGACATTCCACTGATCACAGATGTCCACCTATTATGAACAATGTGCTATTCCTCCTTCTGTCATGCACTGCACCACCCTCCATTTCCCATTCCACTGCTCTAAACCCCTCCAAACGTAATAAAGACAGAGCCCCCTTGTCCTCACCTACCACCCCACCAATCTCCGCATCCACCACATCATCCTTAAATACTTCCACCTACTCCAGCTAGACCACACCACCAAGAACATCTTCCTCTCCCTACCGCTGGCTGCCTTCCACAAGGACCATTCCCTTTGACAATTCTTGGTTTGTGCCATTCACCCACCAACCCTCCCGAACCCCCAGGAACCTTCCCTTGCAACCCAAAAAGATGCAAAGCCTGCTGGTACACCAACCCCTCCCCTCCATCCAGAACCCCAAACAGTCCTTCCAGGTGAGACAGAGGTTCACCTACCTCTCCTCCAACCTATTTCACTGCATCAGGTGCTCCTGATGTGGTCATCTCTACATCGGGAAGACCAAACGTAAACTTAGGGAACGTTTTACCAAGCATTTCAGCCAGGCCCGGAGGGACTGAACGGTCCTCCCAGTCACCACCCATTTTAATTCCCCTTCCCACTCCCTTTCTGACATGACGATCACTGCCCTCCTCCATTGCCACAATGAACCAAACCACAATTCAAAAGAACAACATCTCATCTTCTGTCTGGGCAGCCTACAGCCCGGAGGACTCAACATTAAGTTTGCCAATTTCAAATAACCACTCTTCCCATCCCCAGACTCCCTTCCCAACTCCTCACCCTCCCTTCCACTCCTCCCTGCCACCAAACAGATTCATTCCTCCCATTAACCAACCAGGTAGTACCATCTACCTGTCATCACCAATCCCCACTTCATCATCCTGTCCCAGTCACCCCCTTTATCGGCAGCTCCCCCAACACCCAACCCCATTCCTGAAGAAGAGTTACACCCAAAACGTCAACTTCTTCACCACCTGATGCTGCCTAACTTGCTGTATTTTTCCAATCTCCTGCCTATCATTGAATGGAACCAGCAGGAAGGGATTAGACAATCAAGTGTCAGGGCCATGAATAAATGGGAATGGTGCATGCTACAGACAGATGCATTGAAACGGTCAATCAAAGAGAAGACCAAACTGGAAATGAAACACTAATACACAGTGAACGGAATTTAATATCAGAAAGTGTGAGACCATGCACTTGCGTCAGAATAATCTAAAGGCCGACTATTAGTTAAATAGTGAGAGATTCCAACAAAGTGCAGTACAGAGTGATCTGGGTAGTATTGTGCATGGGACACAGAAAGTTAGTGCAGGTACAGCAAGTGAATGGAACTTTCACCTTTATTGTTGAGAGTTGGAATTTAAAAGTAGAGAAGTCTTGTTAAAACTGTACAGGGTGTTAGTGAGCCTGCATTTGGCATATTGTGTGCAATTCTGGTCCCTGTATTTAAGAAAGGATGGACAGCTATTGGAGGCTTCCTCCTGCTTCTATTTCCCATGTCCTTCTGTGCCCCAATATCCTTCTCTCACATCAGAGCTGGTTGAAGCCTGCCTGCAGTAGCAGCCTCCAGTCTCTGGGTGGTGCTGCCAAATGATCTGCCTTGCCCAGGCTGTCACAGTTCCCACATTACAACAATGTCTGGACTTCAGAAGTATTCCATTGGCTGGAAAACATTTTCAAACATCCGAAGTTCAAGGAACGTATAACACATATATAATTCTCTCTCCTTTTATATTTTATCTCCATGTCTTCCCAGCTGTTGCCTGACAACATTACACACTGGTGTAAAATCTAGAATGAACCATGAAATTCTGGGACAACTTAATCTATGACAACACTGGGATTAATGACCACCTCCTCAGTGGGCTTTGAGGATGAAGGTCAATAGCTGTCTCATGGGCCTTGATCTAAATTGTCTCCAGCCAGTCAGTGTTTTTGTCTGGTCCAGACAGTACTGACCAACCTTAGACCCTGTGATCTGATTGAGATGAAGGGTTAGCTGTGCTGGGCTTTCACACATGGCTCACATACAGAGTGAAGCAGGGATTATCCATTTCACAAGAGTAAATGGAACAAAAAAAACTGGGTGAGTGTGACAACCCCATCCTCTCCCCAAGACAATGGGACAGAAACAGTAATATTCTCAGACAGAAAGATTAGTAAAAATGGTACCCCGCAGAGAGAGGGGGGACGGGAAACGTGACACTCCCCAGAGACAGGCGAACAGTAACTGTCTGTTCCCCACTTTCTTGTTGTGACATATGTCCTTGGGAAATGGGTTTGGTTTATATTTTCTCAGTAACAAGAATTCCAATTCCATATTTCGTGTGGCAGCAGATCCACTGAAGGTCATGCTTTCATTTGGAGGTTGCCCAGGTTTCTGTATAGGCTGATACAGCATGATCTACCAGTGCTGCTCCTATTGGGCTAAACCATCACGCATGAGGGAATCTGATGGGCACTTTCTCTTTCTGCTGGCAAAGGGAGAGATTTGCTTTTACTGCAATGGCAGCCAATGAAATTAGTTAGTGGATGTATTTCCAGCTGAGCGGAATGTTCTGTTGTTCATGATGGGATTAACCTCGACAGTTCCCACTTGCCTTTACACTGATAGTGGGACAGGAAGTCACCACGCAGTGGTCTCCTGGCTCACACTGAGAAACCAAGTTGATGGTATAACTGCAGAGAGCAAGACAATGGCTTGGGTTGTGGCATATGGAGGGTTGTGTAAACTCTCAGGATCTCAGGGAACAAACACAACTACTGAGCTACAAAACCGAACAGGATATTTTTATGACAAATTGGCATTCCAAAAATAAAATCCAAACACAATATGTATAAAAACGGAGTACAATCTCATTTCAAAGACTACAGCATTTTCTTTGAAAGCTGGACGATAATGAGATGGGAATCCAATCACCCATTCCATCACACGGTGTTCTCATTATAACACATTTGAAAGCCTCTTAAAAAAACAGGAGAGAGAAACATTGCAAACTTATTACCACGAGTGAGGCTCCATTAAAAACTAGGATCATGATGTTAAATGCTCCCAGCCAGAAACAACACAGATGCATTCACATCATTAGAATGCTAAATGATGTTAAAAAGTCTGCCAACCACTTTCATAAAGACGGAGTATTTTAAATCTCAAGAGGCATTGATGATTTTTTTCCAGTATCATAGCAAGGAAGCAGCAGCTGACATATGAACTCTAACAAAATGATAACAGGCACTGAATACAGAGCAGGCTCCTGAGAGAAAACAGATCAACAGCAGAGATCTGTCCAGTGCTGGGATCATTTTAGACAAGACAGTTTGTTGCCAGCAAGTTACTGCAGTTTGAAAACTCCAGTACTGTCAGAAAGAGAAAAAGGACAATGTGCAGATTGTTGAACAGGCCCCTACACCTGGGCCCGAGGCAGGAGCCCAAGCTCCAAAACACTGGCCTCACTTCACACCAACCTTCATACAGTGCGGGGTCATGAACTCTGGCCATCAATCCCTCTGGGATGGAGTAAGGGAACAGGGACAATTGTAGAAGAGTCAATAAGGTGAAAAGCAAGATGGAGAGGGTGTTTTGGAAAGGGTTTAGAGGAGGAAATATACTTTGTGCCACTCAATACTGTCATTGTCGACGTGTTTAACAGAATGAACAAAACAGCACGCTGTGAAGACAAACAAAAGTCACATCAAAGTACTTTCCTTATCACAGGGGACATTTTCATTGTGGTGCGACAAGTACCCTGCGTGTAAAGCTGAGCATTCCATGTATCTTTACAGATTGAGCCAGTTAGCTCCAAGCAGGGCCCCAGTTTATGTTTTACTGATCAGGGACAGTGAAGCAGCTGCCCTCTAGTGGCGAGAGAGCGTTTGCCCTGCTGCTGAGGATTATGGGTAAAGTCCCCTTCCATTCGCGCCCACACAAACCTGCAGCCACTTCAGCTGCTTTATTGAAAACCACAAGCTATCAAGGCGCTGATCTTTCAATGGTGGAACTGGACACACGGTCATATGAATTAGGGACAAATGAAAGAGCTTCATCCTCTTGAGCCTGCTCCCCATGGCTGACCTGATTATTCCACATTCTTGCCTCACTCTGATAGATTTTTGATAAGCAATGACTGTCTACTTCCTCACTACAAGCATTCAGAGGTTTCATTTCTATGTTTGAAGAAGAGTTCCAAAAATCTATGACCTTAAGCAAGAAAAAAAAACTCTGCTTATCTCGGTCTTAAATGAGGGAACTTATTTTAGTTTTATATTCTCCCTGAAAAGGAAGCATTCTTTTCACATCCACGCTGTATTCTATGTTCATATTGATATGGCATCTGCTTTAATCAGCTGCTCTGTCATGAGAACAGCTACCTATCCTGCCACCTTCAGTGACTGATGCTCATAAACATCCAGGTCCTACTGCCCCTACACCCACCCAGACTTGTACCCTTTAGTTTGTTTTGTCTCTCCACATTTTCCCTCCAAAATGAATCAGTGACATCTCTTTCCATTAAATTCTATCCGCAACCATCTGCTCATTCCATTAACTTACCGATATCTTTTTTTGAAGTTAGACACTATCTTCTTCATGAGCCATAATACATTCAAGTTTCATACCATCAGCAAATTTTGAAATTATGCCTTGTACACTCAGGTTAACATAGATTTAACTATTTTAAATAGTTTTTAAAATGAACTATTTTATAAACTATTGTAAATTATACCTCAAATTTATTGCCCATCTCTAGTTACTCGGAATGAGTTCTGAGCCAGATGATGGGGCCGTTAAGAATGAATCATGTCACTGCGGGACTGGAGTCACAGACCGGGTGATGACTGGGTTCCCTTGTCCAAACTACATTCGTGAACATGACATTGAGTTTCATGGGTTTTTTTGTTCAGATCCCAACGTCTTCCTTCCCAGATATTATATGCCTCACCACCGCCCTCTCCAGGACAATTAGGGAAGGGCAACAAATAGCAGCCACTTTTGTGCCCGCCAATCCCAGGAGAAATCAAAATAAATGAAATACACTTCAAATGATCAAACTGGAGAGGCTTGAATTCATCTCTTTGAAAGACTGGAGCCTAGGCTAGAAATAGAGCCATGACATGGGTGAACCTGGTTTGTCAGACTGAAAGGTGGAGTGCCCTTCGGATTGACACTGGGTTCAGGCACAAAATGAACTACACTCAAAGACCGAACACACGGCTATCAAAGTGGGTCACCAAACTGCAAAGAGCAGCAATTTATCTGGGAGAACTCAACAGGTATCAGTGGGTGTAAGAGCATTAGGCAGGCAAGTGTCAGATATTGCTGAACACACCGGAAGCACAGTCACACATAAAGGGAAGCTATTGGGATCGAGCAGGGAAACGGGAATAACTGAATTTCTCCACTGAGAGCTGGAAGGGGTTTTCTCGGTTGTAACGCCTCTGAGAACGTTATAGGTTGAAGGGCCGTTTATAAACAACACTGCAGCGCGCAAGAAAGGATGTCGAGTGATATATCTCCTTTAACTTGGGAACAATATCAGAAACAAAGGTCAATGTGGTTTTGGATTGAATATTGAGATAAGTAGATGGAGGGGAGAGTGACCATGGCAGCTGTCCTGAAGAATGGTTAGGTCATGGCTAGAATATGGCGCACAGTTAGGGGCTGCTTTGCGGGACAATACATAATGGGACAGGGATAGAGGATCTAGGTCACAAGTTTTATTTCGGGATGTAGATTTCTTTACACAGAAGATGGTAAGAATTTGCAATTTTCTGCCACAGGCTGGTAAAACAAAACCTATCCATGTTTTATTCTCTGGTGGGACATGGGCACTGCTGGCTGGCCAGCATTTCCTGCATGTCCCTCATTTTCTTTGAACGTGGTGAGGAGCTGCCTTCCTGAACCCGCTGCAGCCATGTGCTGTAGATAGACCAAGAACGCCCTGAGGGAGAGAATTACCCAATTTTAACCTCGTGACAGTGAAGGAACAGTGAGATATTTCTAAGTCAGGATGATGAATGGTTTGGGAGAAATCTTGTAGATGGCAATGTTCCCATACGTGCACTATTTAAAAGGGTATTTAATGACCTGAAAAAGAGGAATAATAAAGGGAAAGTAATGCTGAAAAGCATTCGACTGGATGGTGATGGATTAATTATTGTGGTGACCTTTTGGGCAGAGTTGGCTGTTCTCGTCCAGCAGCAACATTCTCCATGTTAACGCTTCATTGCATTCCAAAAGAACACGTTTAAACCTCCAAATTCTGACCTCACACAAAGGCAGTGCTAATTGCTGTGGTTCTGTTCGCCGAGCTGGAAGTTTTTGTTGCAAACGTTTTGTCCCCTGTCTAGGTGACATCCACAGTGCTTGGGAGCCTCCTGTGAAGCGCTTCACTGGAGGCTCCCAAGCACTGAGGATGTCACCTGGACAGGGGATAAAACGTTTGCAACAAAAACTTCCAGCTCGGCGAACAGAACCACAGCAACAAGCACCCGAGCTACAAATCTTCTCACAAACTTTGGGCAGATTTTATGACTTTCTTTAAGTTTCAGCCTTGGCTAAGTTGGTAGAACTCCTTCCATGGAGTCAGAAAGGTTTGAGTTCAGTCCACTCTAAGTTGGGTCAACAATGATCTCACCCATCAGTGAGATCAGAACTGCTGGGGAGCTCCTTTTGGTTCCTGGGGAGGTCCCCAGTTGGAAGCGAGCAGAGCAATGCCTGTTGGAGGCAGGGCTCTCACTGGAGACCTTGGCTTATTATGGAATCTCAGGCCAAATGCAACTAAAGGCAGGTATGGGTCATGGGAGAGGTGGCAGTTTAACATGAGGACATCATCTGAAGCAAGGTCCCTTGGTTGGACACATTGTGGGAAAGCCAAGCTGATTTAATCCCTGAACTGCCATTAAATCAGGATAGATTCAGGAATGTTGATGTCAATTGGCTCCTCAATCTAGCTTATGTCATCTGTTGGTGGCTGGGAATTCCAGTTCACTCCTTCTATCCTGATATTCATTGGGAGAAATTTTGCTACCATTGGGGGCATTGAAATGGCCCACTTGAAAGATTAAATGTGCCTCGAGTTATGTTTCCAACTGTGTTACATCTAGCGCAAAGTGTAAATTTCAAAACTGATGTTTCATTTACAAAACTGAGAGAAAATGTGTAGGTTAGGTGGATTGGCCGTGCTAAATTACTCATTATGTCCAAGAGATGCACAGGCTAGCAAATGGAAAATGCTATGGAAAATGCAGGGTTACGGTGATAGGGTAGGGGAAGTGTGGGTCTGGGTGGGATGATCTTCAAAGGGTCGGTACGAGCTTGCTGGGCTGAATGGCCTCCTTCCACACTGAAGGAATTCCTCGATTCTATGATTCTATGAAGGCCAGAACAGGATCTCGACAGTGGAGGGAGGGAATTCTGATGTTCAAAAATTCTTAAACAAAGGAACACAGTAAATGTAGATTTACCATCAGTGCAGACAAACTGAAAGGCAAAATAACATATTCTCCAGTCGTATACCAGGTACAGAAAGGAGATCAGGAAAAATATTTTGATGCAGTTATTGGAATTTAATGATGAATGATGATAAACATAGTGCTCCATTCACAAAAGGACAGAATTACTTTTTAAAATTTCAACAGGTCTGAAGCAAAAGAGGAAATCAGGATCAAATAGTCATTTGAGAATTTGGAACTAGAGTGAGAAAAAGTCCTTCTTATGAAAACATCTCATTTTGCCTTGCTTTCTCTCCATGGGTGCTGCCTGACCCGCTGGGATCTCCAGTCTACATGGTACTTGCCTTTGCTGTGCCATTTCTTGCAAATTGCCCTGATGTGTGCAAGACAAAAGCTTCCACAAAACGTCTCTTTTTTCAGCAACACTCAAATTCGGATCAGTTTAGAGAGAAAGCAGGGACAGGGAATCATCTTTCCCCGCAGGGAGGGAGGGAGTGTGTGTGGAATCTCCCATGGGCAGGGTTCTCCTGGCTGCCACCACATCAGGAAGGCTGGAGCTTGATGATCGAGCTGAATGGACAGGGCTCACTCTCACAGTCCTCAGGGCCATGGAGCCTCTTGTGATGGGAGCATCTGCTTGGTGTTGGCAGACAATGATGTTGCAATGGGTTTGGAGATGGGGCAACTCGACACTGGATGCTGCACAATGGCTGCACTGACTCTTCCTCTCTACCTGGTCCCTCCAGGAGTGAACGTGGATGTACAGAATGGCTGGACACCTTGATTATTGCAATGGAACATTGTTCTCCAGCTGACACTCACCAGCTTGGTGCTGGAAAAGGTTCCTTTATCCAATGAGCTGAGAGCCTTGCTCCTGACCCAGCAGATTGCTGTTGAGTGGAGTTTCAGGAGATAAAGAGAGACTGAGAAGGGAGTGAATGAGCAAGTGAGTAAATCTGCTTCTCAAATTTCCCAGCAACAATAAGAGCTCAGGATTTAGACACAAAGGAGGAAGAGTGAAGAGTTGAACAGAGACTGATTCATCAGCCGAGGGACGACAGTACGTGGTCATCAGCCAGAGGTTTCGCAGAATCAGAGAATCATACAGTGTAGGAGAAGTCTCTCATCCAATCAAGTCTGTCCCACCAAGGCAAAACTAAATCTACTCTCCATCCACTTTCCAGAACTGGGCCCAAAGCATTGAATGTTCGGATATTTCAGGTGCTGATCCAGGTATTTTTTAAAAGGTATATTTTTAAAATATTGACCAGGACACCATGGGGATCTGCTCTGCTCTTCTAATAGTGTCATGGCATCTTCTACTGTCCCCTGAGAGGGCAGATATCAGAATATCCCATCTGAAAGATGGTCCATGAGCACTGAACCTCTGACAGTGTTGCACTCCCTCAGTATTGACACACCAGCAGTGCAGCACTCCTGCAGTACTCCCACAATATTGACTTTCTGACGGTGCGGCATTCCCTCAGTACTCACCCACTGACAGTGCAGCACTTCCTCAGTACTGACCCACCATTAGTGCAACACTCCCTCAGTACTGACCCTCCAATAGTGTGGCACTCCCTCAGTACTGTCCCTCTGACAGTGTGGCAGTCCCTCAGTACTGACCTTCTGACAGTATGGCACTCCCTGTGCATGGATAATTTGCTTCAGAGATAGAATCATGTTATGATGAAATCTGTAGAATGTCGAAGCAGACCATTCACCCCAATAGGTTCACATTAATCCTCCGAAGACCATCCCAACCAGATCCAAACCACTACACTGTGCCACCGTGTGGGCAGCACGGTGGCACAGTGGTTAGCACTGTTGCCTCACAGCGCCAGAGACCCGGGTTCAATTCCCACCTCAGGCGACTGACTGTGTGGAGTTTGCACGTTCTCCCCGTGTCTGCGTGGGTTTCCTCCGGGTGCTCCGGTTTCCTCCCACAGTCCAAAGATATGCAGGTAAGGTGAATTGGCCATGCTAAATTACCCGTAGTGTTAGGTAAGGGGTAAATGTAGGGGTATGGGTGGGTTGCGCTTCGGTGGGTCGGTGTGGACTTGTTGGGCCGAAGGGCCTGTTTCACAATGTAATCTAATCTAATCCCTGTAACCCTGCATTTCCCAATGGCTCATCCACCCAATCTGCAACATGGTGAGTCTGAGGGGAGAGTGCTCCCCACTGAGGCCAGGCTGACATCTCCCGGTCCAATAGCCTGCCTTGCTTCCCCATCCCAGCCCACACTTGGGAGAATGAGACCACCTGGGGGAGCTAGAGATGTTTCCCAGCCAGAGATAGTGCCTTCAGGAGAGAGATGGAGAGCAGATGATGGGGGCAGGGGGCAGTGGGGTCTGTTGTCTCGAGGTTGGGTGTGAGACATTGGAGCAGGCGATAGCATGTGCTGAACCCTTTCCCCGGAAGGAGTTTGTAAGTCGATGGGTGAAAGTGGGAGGGGCACTAGAGTAACATCTTTGTTGCTGCTGAAACCCTTGCTCCCTGCTCAGTCATGTCTGAGAGACACACAGGCACATCAGACACACAGGAGGCAGCTTTCTGTGGATGTTCTCCTGGGTCAGGCCTCATCAACTCGGAGCTATGGTCAGTAACAGTGTAAGCTGTGCGGCCCTGAAAGCCTGAGTCTGCAACTCAGCTCGGAAGGACCTCAGCTCATTCGTCAAAACTGGTTCTGCCCCTCTGCAGCCGAGCCGGGCTGCCTGTGCCTTTCCACCACTCCCAGGTTTTCCCTTGTGCCACAGCTCATTCTCCTGAGGGACAGCTGTTCTCAGGCCCAGCACATGATCTTGTCCCTTTGTCAGATCCTCTTCGAGAAACTCATGGCTCACCACCGCCCTCTCCAGGATAAAGTTAAAAGGGTGACCATCCTCCAACGTGGACTTCGGGACAGGCAGCAGAGAAAAGTGGCTGAGCAGAGGCTGATAGCTAAGTTCGGTACCCATATGGAGGGCCTCAACTGGGACCTTGGGTTCATGTCACATTACAGGTGACGACCATTGCACTATACACACTCACAGATACTCCTACACACACACGCTCTCTCACACACACAGGCACTCCTATGCACACATACATATGGACACACATACATACAGACGCGCACACAGACACACACACACACACCCTTACAGACACATACACTCCCACACTCACACATGCACCCCCTCACAGACTTAAGACACTCTGCACTCACTACACACACACATACACTTTCTCACACTCAACCCCCAACCCAGACAGACACACACACACAGACAGACAAAGACCCATATGCACACATATGTTTTGTGGGGTGAATTTGTACTTGAAGGGTTACATAGTATTTTGCATTCATGTAGAACTCTGAGCTCAAAAACTGCATGAATTTATGTAAAACTCCGTTATCTCACTTTTTAGATTAGAATCAATCTAAACATCATGGCATAGAAAGAGAATACAGGGGGCCAACAAGTTCAATATATTGTCTAGCTATCACCATTGTTAACAGCTAACCCGAGAATGCAACTTTTTTTTAAAAAAAGGTTTTGTGATTTACACATGAAAGAAGTGAAACTATCACTGTATTCTAACAGATGAAACAGGCAATCAATTTTTCAATGTATAATTTCAGTTACATCACACTGTAAATTCTTGCTATAAATTCTGTGTTATGATTGAGCCCTCCATTATCACCTGATGAAGGAGCAGCGCTCTGAAAGCTAGTGTGCTTCCAATAAACCTGTTGGACTATAATCTTGTGTTGTGTGATTTTTAACTTTGCACATCCCAGTCCAACACCGTCATCTCCAAATCATGACTTCCAGGATAGTTAGGGAAGGGCAATAAATAGCAGACACGTCAATGCTCTCCCCATCCCAGGAGTAATCAACGTAACTGATGGACAATTCAAACAATTAAACTGGTGGAAGATGATTAAATAATTCCAGTGATTAAACTTCACCTGATAATTCCTGTATTAAGTTCAAGGTGAAGCTATCCTGAATTTAGACCAATTTTCATTGTTAACTTAATACATTTCCATGTTCATTCTTTCTCTCCAAACTGATCCTAATTTGAATGTTGCAAAAGACAAATCATTTTGTTGAAGGTTTTTGTCTTGCATGCATCAGGACAATTTACAAGAAATGCCACAGCAGAGGAAAACAATATTTAAACTGGCGTGTTCATAGTGACAACACCTCAACCGATCAGCACTTTCCTCATATGCAATATAAATGTCATGTTTTTCTCCTTTGATTGGTACTTTTACAATTGTCCTGATGAGGGCAAAATGAAAAGCTTCCAAAAACCGAGCATTTTTCAGGCTAAGTCAATATTTCAAATGACTATTTGATCCTAACTTGCTCTTTTGCTTCAGACTTGTTCAAATTGCAAGAAGTAATTCTGTCCCATTTTGAATGGAGGACTCAGTTTACCAGCACTTACTAAATTCCAATCTCTACATCAAAATATTTTTCCTGATCTCCTTCCTGTACCTGCCTTTCTGTTTGCCAGCATTGACAGTAAATCTACATTTACTGTGTCGATTTCATTAAGATGTTTTGAATATCAGAATACCCTCCCTCCCTCCTTGAGATCCTGTTCTGGCGTTTCCTTGTAACCTAGATCCCCTATCCCTATCCCATTCTGCAATGCCCCTCAACGAAGCCCCTAACTGTCCACCATATTCCAGATGTGACCTAACCATTCTTCAGTACAGCTGTCCTGGCCACTCTCCCCTCCGTCTCCTCACTCTCAATATTCATTCCAAAATCCCATTGCCCTTTCCCATTTCTTTTATACAATTTTCTTTCCCAATTTTAAGCATTTATGTTGCTCAACATCCTTTCTTGCCCACTGCAGTACATTGTTTACAATATGAGCTGCACTTCATCTTTTAACGTACTGAGTCATTACAACCAGGAAAGCTCTCAGTGGAGAAATTCAATTAATCCCATTTCCCTGCTCTATCCCAACAGCTCTCATGTATTTTATGGTGCATTCAATGACATCTGACACTTGTCTGTCTTACCCGCTTACACCCACTAATGGCTTTCTCTTGAGTTCTTCCTGACAAATTGCTGTTTATTGCAGTTTGGTGACATACTTTGGTAGCCGTTTGTTTGGTCTTTGAGTGTAATTCATTTTGTGCCTGATCCATAGGGCACTCCAATTGCAATCTGGAAAATGCAGGTTCACCCATGTCATGGCCGAGGCTCCAGTGTTTCAAAGAGATGAGTTCAAGCCTCACCAGTTTAATCATTTGAATTGTACGTCATTTATTTTGATTTCTCCTTGGGTGGGGCAAGTTTTAATTTGTCTGCTATTTGTTGTCCTTCCCTAATTGTCCTGGAGAGGGCAGTGATGAGCAACGTCATATCTGGAACATAGAACATGACAGCCCTCAGCCCTCGATGTTGCGCCAACCTATACAACCAATCTAAACTCCATCTACCCTACACTATTCCATCTTCATCCATATGTGTATCCCGTGACCATTTAAATGCCCTTAATGTTGGGGTGTCTGCTACTGTTGCAGGCTGTGTATTCCATGCCCCTACTAGTCTCTGAGTAAAGAAACTATTTCTGACGTCTCTCCTATATCTATCACCCCTCAATTTAAACCTATGTCCCCTCAGCATCTGAGGAAAAAGGCTCTCACTGTCCACCCTATCTAACCTTGTGATTATCTTAGTACGTCTCAATTAAGACAACTCTCAACCTTCTTCTCTCTAACAAAAACAGCCATAAATCCCTCATCCTTTCCTCATGAGGCCTTCCCTCCATGCCAGGTAACATCCTAGTATATTTTCTCCGAACCCTTAAGTTCCCACATCCTTTTTTTAATGCGGTGACCACAACTGCTTGCAATACTCCAATTGCAGCCACACCAGAGATTTGTACAACTGCAGCATGACCTCATGACTCCTAAACCCAATCTCTCTACCAATAAAAGCTAACCCACCATAAGCCTTCTTAACAATCCTATCAAACTGGATGGCACCTTTCAAGGATCTGTGGACATGGACACAGAGATCTCTCTGCTCATCTACACTACTAAGAATCTTACCATTAGCCCAGTGCTCTTTATTCCTGTTGCTCCTTCCAAAGTGAATCACCTCACACTTTTCTGCATTAAACTCTGCATTTGCCACCTCTCAGCCCAGCTCTGTGGCTTATCCATGTCCCTGCATGTGTAACCTGCAATATCCTTCAGCACTATCCACTCCTCCACAAACTTCAGTGTCATCCGCAAATTTACTAACCCATCCTTCTATGCCCTCATTCAGGTCGTTTATAAAAATGGCAAACAGCAGTGGCCCTAAAAGAGATGCTTGCAGTACACCACTAGTAAATGAACTCCAGGATTAACATTATCTATCAACAACCACGCTCTGTCTTCTTTCAGATAGCCAACTTCTGATCCAAACTGCTAAATCACCCTTAATCCCATGCCTCGGTATTTTGTGGAAAACCTTATCAAATGCCTTACTGAAGTGCATATCCATCACATCAACCGTTTTACCCTCATGCACCTGTTTGGTCACTTTCTGAACGAACCCAATAAGGTTTGCGAGGCCCGAGCTTCAGTGTTGACTATCCCCAATCAATTTATTCCTTTCTAGATGATTATAAACCCTATATCTTCTAACCTTCTCCAACACTTTATCCACAACTGAAGTAAGGCTCACTGGCCGATAATTACCAGGGTTGTCTCTACTCCCCTTCTTAAACAAGGGGACAACATTTGCTATCCTCCAGTCTTCTGGCACTATTCCGACATACAATGACAACATTAAGATCTAAGGTAAAGTCTCTGTAATCTCCTCCTGGCTTCCCAGAGAATCCCAGGACAAATCCCATCCGGCCCAGGGAACTTATCTATTTTCACACTTTCCAGAATTGCTACACCTCCTCCTTGTGAATGTCAATCCCATCAGTCTAGTAGCCTGGACCTCAGTATTCTCCTTGACAACGTTGTCTTTTTCCAGTGTGAATACTGAGGAAAAATATTCATTTGCACTTTACCATGTCTGCGGACTCCACACACAACTTTCTACTACTCTCTTTGATCGGCTCTCATCTTTCCCTAGTCATTCTTTTATTCCTGATATACCGATACAAAGCTTTCGGATTATCCTTAATCCTATCCACCAACAACATCTCATGTCCCCTCCTGGCTGTTCTTAGCTCTCTCTTTCCTGGCTAACTTGTAACTCTCAAGCGCTCTAACTGAGCCTTCAGGTCTCACCCTAACATAGCCTCCTTCTTCCTCTTGACAAAAGATTCAACTTCTTTAGTAAACCACAGCTCCCTCGCTCAACCACTTCCTCCCTGCCTGACAGGTACACACTTATCAAGGACGTGCAGTAGCTGTTCCTTGAATAAACTCCACATTTCAGTTGTGCTTGCAGTTTCCTTCCCCCATCCTATTCATCCTAAATCTTGCCTAATCGCATCATAGTAGCCTTTCCTCCACCAATAACCTTTGCCCTGCAATATATACCAATCCCTTTCCATTGCTCAAGTAAACAAAACCAAATTTTGTTCACTATCATCAAAGTGCTCACCTACCTCCGAATCTAACAGCTGGCCAGTTTGATTACCCAGCACCAAACCCAACGTGGCCTTCCCACTCTGGGAAGGAAGGTGCTGGGATGGGTACAAACAAAAACCATGAAACTCAATGTCATGTTCAAGGATGTTCTTTAGGCAAGGGATCCCAGTCATCACCCGGTCTGTGACTCCAGTCCCACAGTGATGTGATTCATTCTTTACGGCCCCATGATCTGGTGCAGCAAAGAACTCAGTCCGAGCAGTTGGAGATGGGCAATAACTATGAGGCTTGTCAATGACATTAATGCCCCAAGAAGGAATAATGCAGCTCTTTGCTGTCTGCCTTTGAGCCTCTGGTCCACCACACTCTAGCTGTTATGGGTCTCTAATCCTCTCAAATTAATTCATTAAATGATGGCAACATGTGAAGTGTTTTTAGTTTGCACTGTCAGGTCTCTTTTCCCATGCGTCTCTCCTCTTCACCTCCTTCCAAACCTTTCACCAGATGTTTCCCGTGACAGCCTTGCTGTGCAGAGTGAAAGCTCTCTGTGTTCTTTGAGGCCTCACTCTGTCTGTGTCTGTCTCTTCTCCAATGTAACACAAAACACATGTTTCTAAAGCCCTGCTGAGAAGGAAAGAGAACTGAGAAAACGACAGCAACCATAACTGACTTGGTCTTGTTAAAGAAAATAATGTTTGTTTTGAAATTATATTTCTGTCAGTGAGTGACAAAGGAACAATGGGGGTCCAGGATTGCTGCAGCCTCTGCCAGAACATAGGACCCATGAGCAGGCTTCTTGGAAGCTGCTGTGCCAATGAAGAAGATCACTGCTCATCTGGTTATGGTCTCAGCTGCATTTTCTGCCTCCCTCCCCCACCCATTATCCTTAACTGCCTTGTTCATCAAAAACCTGCCTATCTCAGCCATGACTAAACTCAATGACCCAACCTCCATTCCCATGTAGAGAAGAGAATTCCACAAACTGTCAACCCTCAGCAAGAAAATCCCTCCTTCCTTTTAAACGGGAGACTGCTTTGTCTTAAACCAGCCCTCCAGTTCTCACCTGCCCTGGAACAGGAACCATCCTCTCAGTATCCAGCCTGCCATGTCACCTTCAGATCAGAAACTGTTAATTAGAGAGAACAAGTTGCAAAAGCGAGGCTGTTCCCTGGAAATGATTAACACTGTTTATGTAAACTGTATTCTCCAATGACAGAGTCCAAAACAAGAGGATGATTAAAATTAGAATTGGGAATGATTTCAGGAGGAACTCTTTCTGACAAAGAGTGGGGGAAATCTGGAACTTTCAATCTGAAAAAGCTACCAAGGTCGGGGTTCAATGTTCATTCGCTCAGGATGGTAAGGGTGACAGAATTAAGGGGGAATGTGTTCTAGGTCAGCCATGGCCTGACTGACTGACTGGGGAACCAGGCCGGAACAACCGAATATTCATTCCCACTGGAATCCAACGGAATGGTTGCTGTTTCGTTCAGATGCTCATGGCCCGGGACTTGACGTGTGGTTCTCAGCTGCGGTACCAGCACTCTATAGCCACTAGAAGGCAGCTGTTTCACTGTCCCTGAACAGAACAAATGAACTTGGGCCCTGCTCGGATCTAACTGGTTCAATCTGTAGAAATGCGGAGAGTGAGAGAGGGAGGGAGCGAGGGACAACAGCTTTCGAACCGGGATACTTATCACACCATTGTGAAAATGTCCCCTGTGATATTATTGTTTTCACAGTGTGTTTTTTATTCATTTTGCGATTCACGTAGACAATGTCTGTACTGAGTGGCACAAAGTATATTTCCTCCTCTAACCCCTTTCCAACACACTCTCTCCATCTTGCTTTACTCCTTATTGACTCTTCTACAATTGTCCCTGTTCCCTCACTCCGTCCCGGCCCCAGAGGGATTGATGACTGGAGTTCATGACCCTGCACTGTGTGAAGGTTGGTGTGCAGTGAGGCCAGTGTGTTGGAGGTTGGGCTCCTGCCTCAGGCCCAGGTGTAGGGGCCTGTTCAACAATTTCTTTGGCTGCCATTGTAGTAAGAACAAATCTCACCCTTTGCCAGCACAAAGAGAAAGTGCCGGTCAGATTCCCTGGTGTGTGATGGTTTAGATCAATAGGAGCAGCATTTGGTAGATCATGCTGTATCAGCCTGGACAGAAACCTGGGCAAACTCCAAATGAAAGGATGACCTTCAGTGGATCTGCTGCTACAGTAAATATAGAATTGGAATCCTTGTTACTGAATCAACTCATCAAACCCAAATACAACTGAGAAAATATAAACCAAACCAATTTCCCAGGATATACGTCACAACACAGCAAGAAAGTGAACACACAGTTGCTGTCCCCTCTCTCTATGGAGTGTCACTGTAACTGTCCCCTCTCTCTCAGGGGAGTGTAGCTGTTCCTGTCCCCTCCCTCTTTGGGGCTATGCCATTTTGAGCATCCTTTCTGTCTGAGGATGTTACTACTCATGTTCCCCGTCCCCCACCCCTCTCTGTCAGGTTGGGGGTGTCACAGCCACCCAGTTTGTTTGTTCAGCTTACTCTCTTGTGAAGTGGGTAATCCCTGCTTCACTACACTGACCCGTGTGTTAATACCCGGCACAGCTCACCCTTCATCTCCATCAGAACTGTCTGGTCCCAGAACAATAACACTGACTGACTGGAGACAACCCAGATCAAGTCCCAATGAGAGTGTTATTGACCTTCACACTCAAAGCCCACCGAGGAGGTTGTTATTAGTCTCAATGTTGCCACAGGGTAAGTTCTCCCAGAGATTCATAATTCATTCGAGATTTTAAACAAGGGAGGGATGTTGTGAGGAGACAGATGGGAAGACATGGAGAGGAAACAAAACGGAGAGAGAATTGTATTTCTGTTACACCGTTCATGAGCTGAGAATGTTCAAAGATGTTTTACAGATAATGGAATATCTTCAAAGTCTAGACATTGTTGTAATGTGGGAACTGTGAGAGCTCATTCACCCTCAGCAGGCTCCCACAATAACAGTGAGCTATTGACCAGGACATCGGGAGGTAGGACACTGGAGCAGAGAATGGGACAGGCTGGAAAATGAAACCCAACTGTCCAGTGAGGCCTGAGTCTGGTCCATGTGGTTATTGTTTGATGCTGATTGAGCCTCTCGTTCTGATCTTTGCTTTCCCGCTGTTGCAGATTAAGGAGGTTTCTCACAGGGAGTTAGAGAACGCGGAATGTGAAGTCTGCAGAACAAGTGCCATCATTTCGGAACACAGACAGGTGCTGACACCATGACCTGCTGCCTATTTCCTGGGTGATGGACACTGAGCAGATTGGGTTGAACCGAATGGTGCATCGGGTGGCTGAATGTGGAGTTTCATTCCTTTCTTAATGTCAGTGGGTGACCATCCTAGAGCAGCTGCACCCTGCTGGGGGCCGGCTTCCCGGTTTCCTTTCACTGATGACAAACTCTGAGGTTTCATCTTCAGTCTCATATTCAGGTGATACTTTTGTAGCTTTGAGACATTCGAGTTGAACATTCCCAGTCTGCCTTAGCTGCTGTGAGCACAGTACCTGCTGACTGCTCTCTGCTCAAAGCAGTTTCTGAGCAAAGACATTTTCCTGTCTCTTCTTCTTGAGGCCTGTACCTATTCCTGCATTTTCATAGCGCAACTCCTTCACTTACCACAACCACCTGTTGATAAGTAACTCACTGGAAAGTACTGATTATTTTCTCCTAACCTCCTCTCCCAGCAAGAGCTCCCTTTAGCAAGTGTCCTCTTGTCAAACCTGAACCCCTGACCAGCACAAAGACCCTTTCTATAAGACAGCAAAGAGGGATCTACGTGTCCAGGGACATGAATCACAAAGTCAGCTGTATCAAGTGATAAGGACGGTCATAGATCATAGAATCCCCATAGTATGGAAGAAGGCCATTTGGCCCATCGAGTCCACACTGACCCTCCAAAGAGTATCCCATCCAGATCAACCCCATCCCTGTAAGCATACATTTCCCATGCCTAATCCACATAGTGTTCACACTCTGGAAACTGTAGGCAATTTAACGTGGCCAATCTACATAACCTGCATGTCTATAGACTGTAGGAGGAAACTGGAGCACCAGGAAGAAACCCACACAGACAAGGACAGAATACGCAAACTACACACAGTCATTTACCTGAGAGTCAAATTCAGCCCGGGTCCCTGGCCCTGTGGGGCAGCAGTGCTGACCACTGAGCCACAGTGCTGCTCAGAGCCACTGTGCCGCACAGGCACGGGAGATGGAGAGTGTTGGTATTTATTGCAAAGGGTTTTAAGTTCATTTCAGGTGTTAGCGAGCAGCAGCAGAGAGGGCACAGTGCGATCCTACTAACTGGGTCTGGACCAACAGAATGAAGAGTGAATCCTCACATTGTAATGATTGGCCCCCAGCAGCTTTCAGTTTCTGTTCTGATTTGAATTTTGTAAACTTGACGGATGCCAGATCGAAAGGATCACTTGGAAATGATTGACACTTCTCTCTCAGTCCAATCATCAGCCCATGTGCCAGTCATTGACAGTCTGAGCAGCCAACCATGACACTCACTGCTGAAATGTAGCCAATCAGCTGAGAGGGAGGTGGTGCACCCAGAGACAGAGACTGAACCTTCATCTTTATTCCCTCTTCCAGATTGACATTGACAGAAAACAGACTGCAATTAACAGCCCAGACAGAGGAAGCTGCACCAATTCACAGCCACAATGGAGCTTGAGGCAAACACTGGTGGATATTTTCTCAACAATATGAGAATCCTGTCCCTTTAAATAGTGACAAATCCTTAAGTTGGAACTGGCGACTGAGCAGGAAGGAGATCTGGTTTACTGAAGCAGAGACTTCTGAGGTTCACGTTTTTGTAAAGCTGACAGTCTTCAGCATCTTTGAGGCATTTTACTTGGCAATAGAGTCTACACTTTCCCCATTAAACACTCCCAGGACAGGGACTGCACAGGATTAGATACAAAGAAATTGTCTCTCTCCACTGTCCCAATCAAACAGGGAGAATCTTGGGTTAAATACAGAATAAAGCTGTCTCAACACTGTTCCATGCAAACACTCCCAGGACAAAAAGAGCACAGGGTCAGGTGCTGAGAAAAGCCCACTGTACACTGTCTCAATGGGTTGTCTTGACCCCTAAACCTCAGAAACATCTCCGAGCCAGTCCAAAGAAGAAGGAGAGTTGAAATTTAGTGCTCACAATGACCTTTGTCCTGCCAGCTCAGCCCTGTTCAATTTAAAGTTGTGTCTCCTCTATGGACTGTCTCAAACACTCTACACACATTCTGATCTCCTGATGCTCTTGCTGAGGGGAGAGGAGAGGGTCACGTGGGTGAGGGCACAGGAGAAGCGATCGTTGGACTCCCAGTCAGACCCAGAGAGGGTCAGCAGGCTGCTGACACTGTAGGTGCTGTCCAAAGCTCGCAGGTAGTTGCTGGTCTGAACCCCGTCCGAAATGACTGCACCATCCTTCTTCCACTGCACCTCCAGCTCATCGGGATAGAAGTTATTGGCAAGGCACACCAGGGTGGCAGTGCCCTTGGCATTGACCTGCTCCGGGGAGGGGGGCAGCAGGGTCAGCTTGGGCTGAGAGTTCTCATGGCCTGAACGACAAGAGAAACAATTTTTGTCGTTCCTGGGCATGAACGGACCTCCATTCTCCGAACATTCTGTTTGAACATTTGTAGCCAATACCTAATAAACCCAACAAAAGGATGGATATTTATTCAAATTCCTTTTTGATGGTGGACATTGAAGTCCCCCACCCAGAGTACATTCTGTGCCCTCACCACCCTCAGAGCTTGCTCCAAGTGCTGTTCAACATGGAGGAGAGACTGACTCATCAGCCGAGGGAGGACAGTTACGTGCCAATCAACCAGAGGTTTAATCGAATCATACAGTATAGAAGAGGCCATTCACTCCATCAAATCTGTACCACCAACACTGCACTGCATCAACTTTCCAGAACCAGATCAATAACATTGAAAGTTCGGACATTTCCGGTAGTCATTCAAGTACATTTAAAGGTTGTGATGCTTTCTGCCTCAGCGACCCTTCCAGGCAGTGCATTCCCGACTCCCACCCTCTGGATGAAAAAGCATTTCCTCAAATCCCCTCTTAACCTTCTGCCTTTCACATTGAATGTGTGCCAACTTGTTACTGAACCTCCAACTAAGGGCAACAACTACATTCTATCCATCCTTTCCATTCCAATCATGACCTTGTGCACCTCGATCAGGTCCCTTATCTATCTTTTCTGCTCCAAAGTAAACCACCCGAGCTTATCCAGCCTCTCCTCACATCTTTTCAGATGCTCCATTCCACGCAACTCTCTGATGAATCTCCTCTGCACCCCTTCCATGCAATCACATCCTTCCCACAGTGTGGTGACCGGAACTGCACACAGTACTCCAGCTGTGGCCTAACCAGTTCTGCCCAGTTCCAACATATCCTCCCTGATCTTATAATCTGTGCCTGAAATGATAAAGACTGCACCACCACTGCTGCTGGGTCTGTCCGGCCAGTGGGACAGGCCATATCGAGGGATGGTGAGGGTGGTGTTTGGGACATTGTCTGTAAGGTATGATTCTGTGAGTATGACTGTGTCAGGCTCTTGCTTGACTAGTCTGTGAGACAGCTCTCCTGAATTTGGCACTCACCCCAGATAAAGTACGGAGAATGGTACAGGGTGGACAGGACTGTGTTTGATGATGTTGTTTCTGACACTGATGTCAATGCCAAGTGGTCTGTCTGGTTTCATTCCAGTTTTGAGACATTCCAGTGATTGTTAAAATGGAGTGCCTTGCTCGGCCATTACAGAGTCATAGAGTCATAGGGATGTACAGCATGGAAACAGACCCTTGGGTCCAACCCGTCCATACCAACCAGATATCCCAACCCAATCTAGTCCCACCTGCCAGCACCCAGCCCATATCCCTCCAAACCCTTCCTATTCATATACCCATCCAAATACCTCTTAAATGTTGCAATTGTATCAGCATCCACCACATCCTCTGGAAGCTCATTCCATACACGTACCACCCTCTGCGTGAAAAAGTTGCCCCTTCCCCACTCACCCTAAACCTATGCCCTCTAGTTCTAGACTCCCCGACCCCAGGGAAAAGACTTTGTCTATTTACCCTATCCATGCCCCTTATCATTTTGTAAACCTCCAGAAGGTCGCCCCTCAGCCTCCGACGCTTCAGGAAACAGCCCCAGCCTGTTCAGCCTCTCCCTGAAGCTCAGTTCCTCCAAGCCTGGCAACATCCTAGTAAATCTTTGCTGAACCCTTTCAAGTTTCACAACATCTTTCCGATAGGAAGGAGACCAGAAATGCACGCAATATTCCAACAGTGGCCTAACCAATGTCCTATGCAGCCGCAACATGACCTCCCAACTCCTGTACTCTAAACTCTGACCAATAAAGGAAAGCATGCCAAACGCCTTCTTCACTGTCCTATCTACCTGCGACTCCACTTTCAAGGAGCTATGAACCTGCACTCCAAGGTCTCTTTGTTCAGCAACACTCCCTAGGACCTTACCTTTAAGTGTATAAGTCTTGCTAAGATTTGCTTTCCCAAAAGGCAGCACCTCACATTTATCTGAATTAAACTCCATGTGTCACTTCTCAGCCCATTGGCCCATCTGGTCCAGATCCTGTTGTAATCTGAGGTGACCCTCTTCGCTGTCCACTACACCTCCAATTTTGGTGTCATCTGCAAACTTACTAACTGTACTTCTTATACTCGCATCCAAATCATTTATGTAAATGACAAATAGTAGAGGACCCAGCACCGATCCTTTTGGCACTCCATGGTCACAGGTCTCGAGTCTGAAAAACAACCCTCCACCACCACCCTCTGTCTTCTACCTTTGAGCCAGTTCTGTATCCAAATGGCTAGTTCTCCCTTTATTCCATGAGATCTAACCTTGATAATCAGTCTCCCATGGGGAACCTTGTTGAACGTCTTACTGAAGTCCATACAGATCACATCTACTGCTCTGCCCTCATCAAACCTCTTTGTTACTTCTTCAAAAAACTAAAGGGTGGTTAACAGTTAACCTCATTGCTGTGGGTCTGGAGTCACATGTAGGTTAGACTGGATAAGGATGGTAGATTTCCTTCCTTAAAGGACATCAGGTCTTTATGTCGATAGCTCTTTAACAAACCCCTGATCACACACCGATCAGGAGAACTTTATCCAAGAACACTGGAACAGACTCGGATCAACACACTTCAGGAAAGAGTCACATTGGATGTTCATGTAGAAGGTTCTAGATTTCATTTCGAACCTTGCTTCCGAGCACTGGGCTTAGGTCAAGGGTGAGGCTGCAATGAGTCTCAGTGTCCCAGGGTTAGACAGGATCACTGCTCCTAATGACCCCATGACCCCTGGAAGGGGAGAGCACACGGACAATGGGCAAGGGTCAGGATCAGGAGACTCCCACCCTCAAAGAAAGACTTACATTTGTGTAGCACCTGTCCCACACCATAGGGTGCCTTATGTCCCTCATGTCTGACTGTGTTCAGCAAGATTCCAGAAAGCAGAATGGTCATGAGCAGATCACCTTTTTTTAGTGATGTTGGATGGAGGATAAATATTGACCAGAAAACCTGGGAAAATTGCCTTGCTCTTCATCTAATAGTGCCATGGCATCTCCGACTGCACTTCCCCCCACCCCATACACCCCCCCCCCCCCCCGCCTCCACGAACTGGAGAGGGAAAGGTATCAGGTGGCCCCATCTTAAGGTGGTCCCTTTGACAGTGTGGTGCCCCCTCAGTACTGACCCTTCGACAGTGTGGCAATACCTCAGTACTGACCCTCCGACAGTGAGGCAATGCCTCAGTACTGACCCTCCGACAGTGTGACAATACCTCAGTACTGACCCTCCGACAGTGAGGCAATGCCTCAGTACTGACCCTCCGACAGTGTGACAATACCTCAGTACTGACCCTCCGACAGTGAGGCAGTACCTCAACATTGACCCTTTGACAGTGTGGCAATACCTCAGTACTGGCCCTCCGTCAGTGTGACAATACCTCAGTATTGACCCTCCGACAGTGAGGCAATCCCTCAGTACTGACCCTCCGACAGTGTGACAATACCTCAGTACTGACCCTCCGACAGTGAGGCAATGCCTCAGTACTGACTCTCCGACAGTGTGACAATACCTCAGTACTGACCCTCCAACAGTGAGGCAGTACCTCAACATTGACCCTTCGACAGTGTGGCAATACCTCAGTACTGGCCCTCTGTCAGTGTGACAATACCTCAGTATTGACCCTCCGACAGTGAGGCAATCCCTCAGTACTGACCCTCCAACAGTGTGGCAATACCTCATACTGACCCTCCGACAATGCAGCATTCCCTCAGTACTGACCCTCCGACAATGCAGCACTCCCTCAGTACTGCATTGCACTCTCGGCCTGGATGATGGGCTGAAATCTCTGGAGTGGGATGTGAAGCCAAAACATTATGAGTCCGAGGGGAGAGTGCTCCCCCTGAGGTCCAGTTGATATCTCCTGGTCCAATATTCAGCTAGGAGGGAGGGCTTTAGATTCTTGGGATGTTGTGACTGACCCTGGTGAGTTGTGACCTGGACAGAGGTTGCTCCTGAACAAAACTGGGGACTAAGCTCCTTCTGGAGTGAATTGCAAATGCTAGTTGGGAGGGTTTCAACTGATTTGGCAGGGCTGTGGAACCAAAAGGTAATATCAGAGACGAACCCTAAGCTCCAAGAATGCTGGGTGATAGATTTCGCCAGAATGAGGAATCGTAACTTACTAGGCAGGGCCAGAGAGCGGGAGAGTTTAATCAATTCTGAACCAAAGTGACTGTGCATGTATGGGGCAACACGATCTGTGGGAAACAAGACTGGGGAGTTACAGAGACAGATTGCCATGTGGGAATCTGATGATTTCCCACCAACTGAAACCCGGCTCAAAGACGGGCAAGATTGGGTTTTAAATGTTTTTGGATCCCAAGTGTTCATGAAAGATAGGAAATCGAGAAATGGTTGAGGATTGTTTGTAGAGATCAGTGTGGAGCTGGAGTAAGTGAATGTCCCAGAAGGGTCAAGGACAGAACTTATTCACTCGAGATACAGAAGAAAAAAATGTGCAATCAGATTTCACTCTGGGTCACTGACTTGTGGGAGGGATGTAGAGGAACAAATCTACAATGTTGTGCAACTTGAAATGGTTCAGAAAAGATTTACAAGGATGTTGCCAGGGTTGGAGGATTTGAGCTACAGGGTGAGGCTGAATATGCTGGGGCTGTTTTCCCTGGAGCGTAGGAAGCTGAGGGGTGATCTTAGAGAACTTTATGAAGACATGAGAGGCATGGATAAGGGAAATAGACAAGGTCTTTTCTCTGGGGTGGGGGAGTCCAGAACTAGAGGGCATAGGTTTAGGATGAGATGGGAAAATTTTGAAAGGTACCTAACGAGCGACGTTTTTCATGCAGAGAGTGGTGTGTGTATGGAATGAGCTGCCAGAGGAAGTGATGGAGGCTGTTATAATTACAACATTTAAAACACACCTGGATTGGTACATGAATAGGAAGGGTTTAGAGGGATATGGGCCAAGTGCTGGCTAATGGGACTAGATTAATTTAGGATATCTGGTCAGCATGGATGAGTTGGACTGAAAGTTTTCATACTGTACATCTCTATGACTGTATGATTCTATGACAAACACAACGACTGAGCTGCAAAACCGAACAGGATATTTTTATTGCAAATTAGCATTCCAAAAATAAAATCCAAACACAGTATTTATAAAATCTGGGAACAATTTAATTTCAATTGTAACCACAAAGATGATAGCACTTTCTTTGAACGCTAGACAATTGTGGGATGAGAATTCAACAACCACCCACTCTGTCAAATGGTGTTGACGACGCTCTGATCTCATCAAAATATGTTTGCAATCATCTTCATAACATGTAAGGGAAGAGAAACATTGAAAACTGAATTATCACGAGTGAGGGGCCATTAAAAACTCAGACCATGATGTTAAACTCGGACACTGATGTATATACAGCTTTAGATTGTTAAACAATATTTGAAATTGTACCAAACACTTTGTTGAAAACTTTCTGCATTGGTGATTTTATCAGTACCAGAGCAAGGAAGCAGCATCTGACACGTGAATTCTAACAAAGTAAAGATAACAGACACTTTATAAGGATCTGTCTCAAGAGTAAAATTCAACAGCAGAGATCTGTCCAGTGCTGGGAACATTTTGGACAAGTCAGCTGGTTTCCAGCTAATTACTGCAGCTTGAAAACTCCAGTATGATCAGAAAGAGAAAAAGGACAATGTGCAGATTGTTGAACAGGCCCCTACATCTGGGCCTGAGGCAGGAGCCCAAGCTCCAACACACTGGCCTCACTTCACACCAACCTTCACACAGTGCGGGGTCATGAACTCGGCCATCAATCCCTCTGGGACCGGGACGGAGTGAGGGAACAGGGACAACTGAAGAAGAGTCAATAAGGAGTAAAGCAAGATGGAGAGAGTGTGTTGGAAAGTGTTCAATGGAGGGAACATACTTGGTGATCCCCAATACTGACATAGTCTATGCATATCACAGAATGAAAAACACAGCACACCGTGAAGACAATCAAAAGCCACATCAAAGCACTTCTTTTTTGAAAACTCATAGCATGCAGGACATTTTCATTGTGGTGCGATCAGTATCCTGGTCTGAAAGCTGTTCTCTCTCTCTCCTCGTTTCTACAGATGGAGCCGGTTAGATCCTCGCAGAGCCCCAGTTTATTTGTACTGTTCAGTAATGTGGGGATACTGATGGGGGCTGGGGTACACCTGATGAAGGAGCAGCGCTTCAAAAACTTGTGATTTCAAATGAACTTGTTGGGCTAGAACCTGGTGTTGTGTGACTTCTGACTTTGTATTTTTCGGACACAGTGAAACAGCTGCCTACGCATAACTATAGAGTACTTGCACTACCACTGAGGATTATGGGTAATGACTCTATCCATTAGGCATCAACAAACATGCAGTCATTCCAGTGGATTCCAGTGGGAATGACTTGTCAGTTCCTTCCTAGATATTACATGATTCACCACCATCCTCTCCAGGGCAATTAGGGAAGGGCAACAAATAACCGACATGTCAATGCCCACCACATCTCAGGAGAAATCAGAATAAATGGCATATAATTCGAATGATCAAACTGGTGAGGCTTGAATTCATCTCTTTGAAAGACTGGAGCCTCATCCAGAAACAGAGCCATGAAATGGGTGCACCTGGTTTGTCAGACAGGAAGGTGGGGTGTCCTTCAGATTGACACTAGGATCAGCAAAAAATGAATTACACTCAAAGATCTAACAAAGGGCTGTCAAAGCATGCCCCCAAACTGCAGAGAACTGCACTTTAGGCTTCGCGTCCCCATCTCCATCCTTGCTTGTTGCCCTTCCCTAACTGGTGAGTGATGGTGGTGAGCCATGAGTTTCTGGAAGAGGATCTGACAGAGGGACAAGGTCATGTCCTCGGCCTGAGCACAACTGCCTGACCTGCTGTGCTTTTCCAACGCCACACTTTTCGACTCCGAGCACAAATATCCCTCAGGAGAATGAGCTGTGGCACAAGAGGAAATGTGAGAGTGTTGGAAAGGCACCGGCAGCCTGGCCAACCTGCAGAGGGGCAGAAACAGATTTGATAATTGAGTTGATATCCTTCTGAGCTGAGATGCTGACTCAGGCTTTCAGAGCCACACAGTTTACATTGTTACTGACCGTGGCTCCATGGGCAATGCTCCTGCCTCATCGTCAAAATGGTCATCGGATTGAAAGCCACCTCAGAAATGAGAGCACAGAATCCAGGCTGAGACTGCGGGGCACTGCTGAAAGTTGCACAGTCTCTGGCACCATCATTTGAGGCTCCACCACCACCACACCCCGACCACCCCCACCCCCACCTTTACGTGGCTTGACAAGATCCCCATTCTGAAGAGATTCCCTCAGGTATCCTGCTCAAAGGTGTTTGGTATGCTTTATTTTATTGGTTAGAGTATTGAGTACAAGAGTTGGGAGGTCATTTTGCAGTTGTACAGGCCATTGGGTAAACCACTGTTGGAATATTGCGTGCAATTCTCGTCTCTTCCTATCGGAAAGATGTTGTGAAACTTGAAAGGGTTCAGGAAAGATTTACAAGGATATTGCCAAGGGTTGGAGGATTTGAGCTACAGGGAGAGATTGGACAGGCTGAGGCTGTTTTCCCTGAAGCGTCGGAGGCTGAGGGGTGACCTTATAGAGGTTTACAAAATTATGAGGGGCATGGATAGGATAAATAGACAAAGTCTTTTCCCTGAGGTCAGGGAATCCAGAACGAGTGGGCATAGGTTTAGGGTGAGGGGGAAAGATATAAAAGAGACCTAAAGGACAACTCTTTCACACAGAGGGTGGTACATGTATGCAATGAGCTGCCAGAGGAAGTAGTGGAGGCTGGTACAATTGCAACATTTAAGAGGCATTTGGGTGGGTATATGAATAGGAAGGGTTTGGAGGGATATGGGCTGGGTGCTGGCAGGTGGGATTGATTGGGTTTTGGGATATCTGGTTGGACTGAAGGGTCTGTGTCCATGCTGTACATCTCTATGACTCGATGAATAGATTTATCTCGTCATTTGTTTCCTGTCTGTGGGACCTCTCCATCTTGTCTGTGAAAGTGACTGCACTGTGTTCACAACTTTCAATATCCTGAGATGATTAAGAAAAACTGCACCAGCAAGCGTTCTCTCTCCACTATCATGTAAAAGGGGAGCAGTGAGCAAGTGATAATGCACGAGGTAAAAACAATGACTACAGGTGCTGGAAACCAGATTCTGGATCAGTGGTGCTGGGAGAGCACAGCAGTTCAGGCAGCATCCGAGGACAGGCAATGAGGAAAGGTTGGAAAGGCTGGCCTTGTTCTCACTGGAGTTGAGAAGAGTGAGGGGTTTTCCTGTCCCACTGTATTCTCCAACTCCCATCTGCTTCCCTCACGGGTCATAACCTCCTGCCCTTTACTACACGATGGATTGAACTGTACAGTCCTGAGGCCTATAACTTCCATCTGGAACAAAGTCTCCAGGTATCTCTACCCCTCCCGAATGTATCATTTTTTTCAACTCAGCCTCCAAGTGGGAGTTCCTGTAGTTTTATACATTCACTACAGATGTATTTACGCTGAATCAGTTCAATTCAATAAATATATTGATCTCACTTACAAATGAAAAATATCCATTCCTTCATTGGACCAGTAATTGTCTTCAATCTCTGTTTTGAAGTTTCAGTACTTTCCATTTATTAACCCTCCCTAATGGACATGTCCTGAAGCAGTCTATTTAGACAGTCCCTCATACTAAACAATTCCCAGCTGCTCTGCTTACCAGACTCCTATTCTCTTGTTTATCATTTTGCTTCATTCAAACCAAGTGCATGTGCAGGCTCCCAGCAGCTGAAGTGACAGTTCCAAATCAGTTTGGAAAAGCAAAGGTAGATTCCTTCCCCGAGTTCACCGAACTCCCACATGGACCAAACTTCTCAGCATTCCCCTCTGTGCTGGCTGCACTCAGTGCTAGCTGCAGTATTAAGGCTGCCCTGTATTAATACTGTTTCTGATTTATATCACTCCATTCTGTTGTGCTGTTGTTCAGGATCTGAGTTAAGCTCACTCATTTCTCAGTCGAGAGCTTCCTTTTTTCAGCCTGACAGAGACTTTACATTTGCAACCAGCAAATGGGACTTCAATGTTGGAATCTGTTTTCAGGATTGATGGGCTCGATGGTTTGATTCAATGAGATGAGGTAAGAAATACCTGTGAATCTTGTTGCAATCCAATCTTTTCTGTCTAATCTCTTCAGGGGTCAGCATTTTGGGTGTAACCCTTCTTCAGGACTCAGGGTGGGTTTTATGGGAGCTGTGTGGTGAGGTGGGGATAGGTTGAGAAATGTAGAGAGTATGACCTGATTGGTTGATGGGAGAGATGAATCGCGCATGATGTGAAATTGAGTAATTTTGGTGTGGGGAGGGGCAGCTGACAGGGATGCCCCCTGTTGCTGTGACTGTTTACCTTGGTACTTGAACCACTGGCAGAGACTGTCTGAAAAGACCCTGAAATAACGGCACTAAAGGTGGGAGTTGGGGAAACAAAAATCACTCTCTATACGGACAATGTCCTACTGTTTTTAGCTAACCCCAAATAGTCCATACCCCGGCTAATACAAAACATTAAATTATTCGGCAGCTTTTTGGAATACAGAATAAATTTTCCAAAATTGGAAGTCCTGCCTGTGGGGGGATTGGTGGAGGTACTGAAGCTGGAGGAATGAATGGAGTTTCCTTTTAGATGGTCACAGAAAGGTTTTCTCTATCTGGAAATTTTTATTACCCCTCACTTCCCGCAACTGTATGGAGCTAACTTTGTGTCGCTGTTTGAGAGTGTAAAGCAGGACTTGCAGCGATGGGAGGGAATAACCAGATCATGACTCGGCCGTATAGCCTTGATTAAAATGAATGTTGTTCCTTGGTTGTTATATCCTGTGAGGATGCTCCCTTTGTTCTTACCCAACCAGGTGCTGCGGAGGTTTGCGGGATGGCTTGGATTATTTATTTGGCGCTGTAGGCGCAACTTAATTAAATTTATCAAGTTGCAACGTCCATAGGATATGGGGGTGTGGTGGACCTCCCAGATCTGAGGAGATATCAAATCGGCACCCTGCTGCCATATGTACGTGAATGGGTGCGTAATGACTCAAAGTCGATGTGGCTTGATGTAGAGGCCTCACAGGCGAGGTGTCCCTTCAGAAGCTTACTGTTCATGGATAAGATGAGATCAGTAGGTGCGCATTGTGAAAGTCTGATTAGCATAAATACGGTAAAGCATGGAGGATAATGCGGCAGGGTGGGGGCAATTTGCCATTCACCCCGTTAGTGGGAGCTCCAGGATTTAGACTGGAATCAAAGGTCTCTGGTGTCAGAGCATAGAAGCGGAAAGGAATCCCCTGTCTGGGAGATTTATTTGAGGGAGAGGTCTTGATGTCTTTTAGCCAATTAGGTCAGAAATACGGAACCCCCAAGAGGGACCTTTTCTGATATTTCCAGGTTAGGGATTACATACAGAAGACTATGTTCTTGACCCAGCCCGACAAGTCGGAGAGAATGAAGAGTGCTCCGATGTGGGGGCAGTCTTTCAGTTCGTACCACATATCATCTGCAGAGAGGGAATGCCTTGGGGGACATGGAGAGTGTCAAGGAAATTTAGAATCAGGAGTAAGGGAAGAAATCTCATCGGAAATGTGGGAAGACGTATGAGGGGATGTAAAGAAAATTTCAATCTGCGATAAGGCACAAGTGATGCAATTGAAGATCCTCCCCAGGGCCCAAATGGAGCCAGAGAGATTAGCAAAGTTTAAGAAAGTGTCTTCCCTGAAATGACCCAAATGTAAAAACAGTATTGACATCCTTACACATTGCTTTTGGTCCTGTTACAAGATCCGCGGATCCTGGGGGGCCATAGTGAATGAGCTGGAGACAATCCTGGGAATGGAAGTTTGGGAGGATCTGGTGTCCCTCCTTTTGGGACGACTGAAACTTCCCTCTTTGGGTGAGCATGGGAGGAGGTTATTCAACATTCGTACACATTGTGAGAGGAAGGACATCCTCATGAAATGAATATCAGCAAAGCCTCCAGGTCTTGCAGGGTGGCACAGACTTGTGATGGAGCACGGCCCACAAGATTACCTGACAGTATGGGGCACCACGGAATGGAGCAATTTTATAAGACATGGCGGCCCTTTCTAATTTACATCAACATGGATCTGTCGGCAGTACTGATTAGGGCCTTTATATAGGCACGAGGGCTGTATGTGGTGGTCCAGGGACCCCGGGGAGTTGGTGGGTGGGGGGGGGGGGGGGGGGTCTCATAAATACGGGTATAATCACTGTTGCTCCTGTGGACAGGAGCCTTGTTGGAGGGTGCGGCAAATGGAGTCATGTAATATAGTACAATGTAGAGCAATTTAATTTTAGTGGATTGTAATTAAGATTAGATTACATACAGTGTGGAAACAGGCCCTTCGGCCCAACAAGTCCACACCAACCCGCCGAAGCGTAACCCACCCATTCCCGTACATTTACCCCTTTACCTAACAGTAGGGGCAATTTTAGCATGGCCAATTCACCTGACGTGCACATCTTTGGACTGTGGGAGGAAACCGGAGCACCCGGAGGAAACCCACGCAGACACGGGGAGAACGTGCAAACTCCACACAGTCAGTCGCCTGAGGCGGGAATTGAACCCAGGTCTCTGGCGCTGTGAGGCAGCAGTGCTAACCACTGTGCCACCGTGCCGCCCACCACATTAAATTTAATGTTAGTTTATTTAATTTGAGTTTGTGCTGATTTGGTTTTAGTTAAGCAAATATGAGACAACTGTATCTTGAACAACAGCCGGCGGTTTATTGACATTACTGTATTATAATATAATATTTTTCAATAAATATTTACTAAAAAAAGAGGAACATTAGGGAAAATTAACAGATAGAAGCAGCATGCAACAGAAATGAACAGGAGTGGTGAGAAAGGAGGGAGAAAGAGAGATTCCTGTAGTATGGAGAGAGAGAGAGAGAGAGAGAGAGAGAGAGAGCGAGAGTGAGAGAGGGCAAGAGAGAGTGAGTTCTGAAGGAGAGAGAAAGAGAGAGAGAAAGTTCTGAAGAAGTTCTGAATCAGTGCAAGTGATCTCAAAAGCTGCTCAAAGTTTGTAACTTTTTCCTGAAAACGAATATCACAAATACAGTCCATTTACATGAATAAAAATCAATTGTCCTTTCTGAAATAATTTAGATTAGATTACATTACAGTGTGGAAACAGACCCTTCCGGCCCAACAAGTCCACACCACCCCGCCGAAGCGCAACCCACCCATACTCCTACATTTACCCCTTACCTAACACTACGGGCAATTTAGCATGGCCAATTCACCTGACCTGCACATCTTTGGACTGTGGGAGGAAACCGGAGCACCCGGAGGAAACCCACGCAGACACGGGGAGAACGTGCAAACTCCACACAGTCAGTCACCTGAGGCAGGAATTGAACCCGGGTCTCTGGCGCTGTGAGGCAGCAGTGCTAACCACTGAGCCACCGTGCCGCCCGTTTAAAACCAAAAAATAAAATCAAGACTTATCATAATGAAGTAAGTGCAAGTATTTAAAATCCTCAATACCTCTGCCTTCCACTTCAGTCATGCAGATATAGTCCTCCTTACTCAGAGGGAGTATTCAGTGTCTGATATCAGCCATTGTTTCAACTCTCAGAGATAACATACACCAAACACATATCATTGCGCCACTAGATATACTTTTTAAAAAGGTAAATGTAGGTGTAAATACAAATACAAAATTGAATGTGCAAACTTCTTTGAATTCAAGTCTATGCTACAGTTTGGATAAATAAATGGGTTTGGGTTGTATATAAATAGGTAGGGAGAAAGATTGGCACTTCTGGTATCCACATCCTGCCAGTCGGCTGACGCCAGTAAGGATCGATATCCCAAACCAGCTACTTATTGAGGAAATTCTATGCCAGATGTCAAAACTCAATCAGAGAGAGGAGTTCAGAGGCTGAGGTGGATTCTCTTCTGCTCGGGGCATGAGGTTTGGTTTCCTTCTGGAGTCCACAAGTTGGCCGATGGCATGGCCCGTGTTAGGATAACATGAGTTTTAACTGTTGCCCGTGAATCTCATTCAGTACATTTATTGTGTCTTTTATCAGAGCTTCAAAAATATCATCTGCCAACTGCATCTTCACACAAAGCTCATCCTGATCATAATTCACCCATTGGGCTTCCTCCTCATAAAGCTCTTGAACCTGCCAGAAAAACAGAGGGGGTGTTATTGTTTTTATATCAAGATTTATTTGTTATAGCTCTTTACTTTCGTACCAAGCAGTGGTTGCCCTGAAATCACTCAGACTTCAGGCCTCCCACTTTCCTTGTGTCCAGGATCACACAAGTGGCCATTCCCACACAGCAGTGGAGCTTGGACAGGAGTTCTGGAGGGCTCACTGTGAGATCAATGGAGAGTCACTAGTTATTCTTGTACAAAACAATACCAAGGCTGGGAAGGTTAAGGACTGGCTACATAAATTAGGTCTGACCTGAATATTTCCAGCATTTTTTACTTTTATTGGATAAACGAGGCCTGCGTTCTCTTGAGTATTGATGACTAGGGGATGGATCGATAGAAGTGACTGAGATGATTAAACGATTTGACAGTGAAGGAAGTGAGAAACTAATTCCTTTAGTGAGGCATGCCAGAAATAGGGCATGCAGGAAAATAAGACTTAGGTTGGTTAGGGGGTGATGTGAAGAAGCCTTTTGTCACACCAACAATACTAAAATAATCGGATTCCCTCTGGCCTTAAAAACTATTGTGACTGTTACAGCATTTCAATATGAGTGTTGAGATATATTTGTAAGGTCAAGTAACAGTTAGGAGCAATTAGGAAATCAATATACAGAATTAAGATACAAATCAGCTATGATTAGGAGTACGAGAACAGACTGAAGGGTGCTGCTGGCTTAATCCTGTTCCTACCTGGTTTTGAATTTGATTCCAACGTCACAACTCCTCAAACCAGTGAGATCAATCACCAATGTTGCCAGTAACATAATAAACGAGTGGAGATGTTTTACTCAGCACCCACAACCAGAAAGGAATATCCACCACAAGGAAAGAGCTGGTGAGTGTAACTGAATTACACGTTGTAACTTTAGGCTGGCCCTTTGCCCTGGTGTAGCTGTAGCCTGACGGTATCTCTACTTGAGCTGATGCAGAGCAGAGACTTTCAACCCTTGCCTAATGGACACACACTATCAGCTGGAAGTGTTTGATCCAAAGAGGGAAAAAAAGCAATGATTTGATTTTTTTGGCATATCAAGCACCCAATTTTTTAAAACTTCAGTGTTGGGATGCATGTTGCCCCCCCATTTCTCCATGGAAAGATATTTTTCTTGAAGTGCTGCAGCCTACGTGTTGAAGGTCCTCCCACAGCACTACAAACTCAGAGATTCCAGGAGATTAAACATGTAAACATAAAAGGAAAGGTGATATCTGACCAAGTCAAGGTGGTGGTGTGGCCTGAAGATAACGGTGTTCTTACAGACCTGTTAAACTCATCAATCTGCTGACACATGTTGTGCTGTCACACACCAACACATGGGAAGGACTGGAAAGGTCTGCAAAAACTGCCTTCTAATTTTTCTATACTTTTGATTTTGGACTTAAATGGGAATAAAGCAATTTGAAAACCCAAGGATTGTTCAGGGATTGCTGGCACTTCACAGTAGCAAGTTCCCTGACATGCACTAAGTTCAAGCAGTATTAGATGGCTTTCAGACAAGCTGCAGCCAAGAGCTGTGTTTAATGGGATCTTCAGTCAATAGTAAGTAGCTAACTAGTCACTAGGCCACAGACAAATATCCTTTGGACAAAAACGGAGATTGGCTCCCAGGTAACTGATCAGCTGGGGCTGTATACAAATGAATTGAGAAATCACCAGATCTCCACAAGTTAAGGATCTGTCTCTGCAGTAAAAAGCTGAAGAAAACCAGCTTCTTTTCCCTTCAGCACTTGCTGTAATCTGTGGCTATTAATTAATAAGTTACAGACTTGTACACGTGTGAACTAGTCACCCTGTGCCTTCTGAAAACCAATGGAAGCATCTGGAGAAGGAAGATCAAGGAACAGCATTCTGATCAGCACAAGGATTATCTCAGGAAAAGCCACCAATAGGTAACATTGGAAGTATGTTCCCAGTCTTTCCCTTTATGCAAAACACCCAGTGCACTTTGTCCCTGTCTTTCTGTCTGTGTATGTGTAATGAGGAATGCATGTGGGAGGGGTTGTTAGTTTTAGTTAGTAGTTATATGCCAGTGGTTGGTAATTATTTGCATTTTTTGTAACAAAATGTAACTCTTGTTAAGCAAAGAACCCTGACCTGTACTTACTGTAAAACTGGGTCTAAAAGACAGGTAAGTGAGGAACCAAAAGAGAAAATGCTAGAAAATCTCAGCAGGTCTGGCAGCATCTGTAAGGAGAAAAAAGAGCTGACGTTTCAAGTCTAACTGACTTTTTTCTCTCGTTACAGATGCTGCCAGACCCGATGAGATTTTCCAGCATTTTCTCCTTTGGTTTCCGATTCCTGCATCTGCAGTAATTTGCTTTTATTAGGTAAGTAAGGAATTCAATATACTTCTGAATTTTTTTGAAACTTTTGTGGCAACTAATGAATAGCAGGTATTGAGTTTCAGCAAATTACTCCAGCGAGGGCCAAGTTTTCAATTCAGTCAGAAAGTTGAAGCATTTTCTGGACAAATGCAGGATAGCCAGACAGGTAAGCCAAAGACAGATAAAGCCTTTGTCATTTGAAATAATAGAAAATTCAGATGTACAATGAGGTGTTCATAATTGTGATGCAGTGGTACAATATAAAACTGAACAGTTCCTAAACTGAAGCACTTACCAAAATATGGTCCACCCGGTCACGTTGTTTGTTGCCAAATTTCTTCAACTTCTCCCAAGCCGTCTTCTGATGTTGCTCTTTGTTCAACCCAAATAACTTCAAAACTTCATTAGAAATGAAGATCTGTGAGTAGAAGCACAGGAGAAATGGCAGCTGTTGCACACACCCTAAGTACAGACCAAACCACCCCCAATCCATTAGCCTTCCCTAAAACTACTCAATGAAGACTTTGATGCTTCGACCTTCTAATTCTTCCCCCATTCTGAATTATGTAAAATTGGATGGAACTCAAAGCATGTTCAATGAAACAAAAATCTGTGACATGGTTTAAAACTTAATTATAATTGAAATGAATAACAGTAGTGAGATCCAAAAGCACAGACAATACTACTTAAGGTAACATGCGATGCTCCCAAATTGAGAGAAGGTTTGACATTTTCCCTTGCCTAAGACCTTGGCTGAGAAATGATTAATTATTCACTGATTGATTTACTGCATTTCATAGTTCAGCACTTTGCCTACAGCATCTTCGAAGAAACCTCTGCTTTGTCAAATTCCAAAAATGTTCTGCCTTTAATTGAATGTAGGCAGCTAACTAAAGATCAGCGCTGTGGGAAGTCTCACAATAAATATTGGGGCTGACATGGATTCATACAGCGCACCCAGCATTTCAAGAAGGTCAAATCATTCTCAATTTTACAGATGAGTGCTTCAAAGCTATATGACCTAACCACTGACCACTGCCTCACATGGCTCCAGGCAGGAAGATTTTGATAGGTTTCTCGGCTAACACTGTCAAAGGCAAGTAACATGCCCAGAAATGTTGGTGTGTGAAACAGCTCAGACTGAAGATACATTAGAGTCGAGTTATAAAGACAAAACAAAGGAAATGAACAGTCCCAAATTTGCTCTGTGAATGAAAAGCTGATTTACACATGCCTATTCTCAGTCCCTGGCAAAGTGCAACACTTCACAAACTGTGCTCAAAGGGAAGTCAGGCTAGACAATGAGCAGCTTGATGTTGACTTTCGACCGTGGTAAAAAGTTCACATTGCAGTGTTTCAAGTCTGAGTTACTGGGAGAAGTGATCCAGTGTACACTTCAATGTCAGTGCCACAGTAAAATAGAAGTTGCATTGTTGTAATAGTAAAGAACTTGGTCTGCGTGCTGGACAATACTTTGTAACCAATGCTCAAGTCACCCACCTTAACCTCAAATTGTCAAAAACAACTTGCAAACATATATAACTTTTCACACTTGGAGCATGTTGTTCCCAACCTTTGAAGTATAGCCACTAATTATAATATTGTCAAAAGCTGCAACAAACTTTCACACAGCAAGTTACCACAAATTAGAGAAATGCTTCAGTAAACGTTTAGTCATACAGACTCATGTCGTAGATTGACCAGGACCATGAGGGAGAACTCCACTCCTCTTCAAAGTAGCACTAAAAATCTTTTTTAAAAAACTCTTGCCTAATCAGATAAGAACAAAGGCCACATAAACAAAAACAATTTAAGCCACATTAAGTTGCATAAGATCTTAGAATACTTTGGTCATTTTTGGGAATCTCAACCTCATGCAAATTCTCAAGATATTATCAGGAAAAGAGGTACAAACATGATCACAGATTGAGAAGTTCAACCTTTAAGGCTTTCTTTATCTGAAAGTTATGGAATGACCCATGATTCTAAATTCTAGATTCCAGATCAAGATTCTAGAGAGTTTGAAGAAGGTGAATAATAATCAAATCTTGTATTATCAACCATTGGAAACAGCAATAGAAAGAATGAAACGATAGAGAAGAATTTGAAAAAAAGTACTGAGTGGCTGGAAGGGACACCATATATTATGTAAATAGAAACAGAATCTGCAGATTCTCAGACTGGGCAAAGTTATGACAGATGGGGTTTAATGGATAACAGTATGATGATGATGAGGATGATAAATTAATAATGGGAGAGTACAAACAGTGGAGGAGAAAGGGACTTTGGATTTTTAGGGAAGGGGCAAAATGGTAAATTGAACTCAATACAGTCATCAGGATCGAGATAATGTTTTTAACATGCTCTGTTATACATATCATCAATCAGAGCTGTAATGGAGCACTCTTTACCCATACCTTTCTTGCTTAACTAAGAAAAAATAATTTTGTTTTCAAATGCAAAATCTGGGTCTCACCTCACAATAAGCTCTTCTGCTGACACTCTCGTCATCCTTCCATTTATAATTCCCAAAGTCTGGGGGTATTTGCAAATCCCCCAGATCATGGCCAAGTTCCTGCCATTTGCACAGCTCCTCAGCCACTCCATGAACCAGTGTCTAAATCTCGACAGCATCTTCAGCAAAAGCAAAGTTAATTTCCCCTTGGATTTTTCTGGTCTGACGTAGTTTCTGTTGAACATCCACCCAATGGATGTTAACAGGTCTCGTTACAATCAAATTCAACTTGAACACTAACATTAGCGGATAAGAGATATATGCAAACCTGCATAACTCTTGGCGACACTTCTCACAACCTGTTCAACAACTTTAATCAAACCTGCTGTACCACTGACAAAGCCTCACGCAATGGACACGCTGACCACTTGGGGGGCCACAGTGTCACCAAACACATCAACTCCTCAGACCTGCAGTACCACCGTACATACCGGCTGATCACACAGCAGAACTATGTGGGCAGTCAGTAACGGTGAGCATGGTTAGAACCATATTGAGGAAAAAGCCAAAATGAGAAGCTAGAGACTAAAAGCTTGCAAAAGATGTGCATTTGAAGGACAGGAGAGGAATGGGATTTGGAAATAAATTCTGCCATCGGGCTACTATACATGGCCATGATTTAGGTTAACTCTGGAAGGGAAATGAAGACCACAAGAGGTTGAAGGATGATGTTAGACTAAAAGTCACAAAGAGAGACAGGGATTCATCATGAAGGGCTTTCTTAAATGTGCAAATTAGATTGGAGATGTTGAAAAATTGGGAGGCAAAGGTCAATTAAGGACAGTCTGATAATTTTCAGAATAAGCGCTCTTTCCAGATGTTTGGAAGTGCTCACATTCATGGAGTATAAGGACAGAAATCTGACCAGAAGAGGATGGAATGGTCAAGTCTCTGGGTGAGAGTTGTGGATGATGAGGCAGGAGGCATGTAACTTTACAGAGACAGGTTTGTGATGAGTAAATGCTGGGTTTACTCAACGCTGGAACATGCTGCTGAGATATAAAGGGTGTGGACCAGCTGAGGATAGCAAATGAGAGGCTGGAGTGGCAAAGGGACACAGCTGGAGAGTCAGAAACAGGCAAACCTGTTGGAGTTGACTTTCCTTTGTTGTATACTTCAGTGGTGTGCAATTTTTTCTGAAAAGCTGGTGACATTCTTTCTCCAATTTAGACAGGTGCAACATGACTGAAGTTACAGACCAATGAAATCAAACTTGCACAGGCATTCAGCTCTTACTGTTCAACTTCAGAGATTCCAAAGGAAACTGACAGAACGAGATGTTAACAGACAATCTACCACACCGATGCTGACTTAACTCTGGGCTGTCGGCCTCAATTACAGTGACAATACAGTAATAAGCCAAACGAGAGGGAAAACCTCCTGTGACAGAACTCATGTCGTCATCCCACCATGCAAGGTGGTGGAACTTGCAAAGAAAACTAGATTCTTCCGTGTTAACAAAGTGGCCACATAGTCTTGTGTAAACAACGTCCAAGCTCTCTCACTGATTACAACTTTTGCTGCTTCTCAACTCTGCAAGTGATACGCAACCACCAGCAGTGAAAGGAATTCAAATCTGAAACTTCAGCCTCCCTGAGAGGGTGAGTGGGAAACTATACTGGGCTATTGTGTCAAGGTACCATTGAGAAAGATGATAATTCCAACATCTGACCTATGCTGAATAAATGGATGACAGCAGATGGTTGGGAAACGTGATTTCCTTGAATGAATGAGACAGGCAAAATAAAAGGCCAGGTTTACACCTTGCTTCTTCTGCATTAATCCAGACTGATAACATTTACACATCAATACATCACCTCACACGTGCCATGACAATCAGCGATACCAAAGTGCACTTGAAAGTAGTCAGAACTACAGTAAATGCATTACTGTCTCGAAGAGAAAACAAACAAACAAGAAACAGAGGCTAACATTACCTTTCGATTTGGGAATCTTCTTCCTTGCCTCTCTCTTTCCCATGAGCTCCTTGTCCCAAGCAGCCAGAGCCTGATTTTCCATTTGCTGGATCGCAGCTTCCTCAGCACCGAGCCGCCGCTTCCACTCCAGCAGCTCCTCTGCATGCCGTCGCCGACGCATCAGTTTCTGCTCCCGTTTAGTGAGGAACCTGATGGACATGCAAGCAGGACGGGGGGGAGAGAAAGAAAGTGTCAGCTAGCTGCTGATATTCATTTCTAAAATCGGACATTAACCTGCAGCTCAAAATGTATAATTATTACTTTTTAAATTCAACACTGTTTGGGTTATAGTTTCACAACACAAACAAAATTCAGGGCAAGGTCTCCTTGTACACTTCACACATCCTAGAACATTGCAGCACTACTGCATGTAAATAGGCTCAGAGCAGTTAATCAACACATTCAAAAGGATTTCCTCCAAGTTTGCTGATGCAATATTAGTCAAAACCATCAACATCAATGTGCAATGCTGCTCTTCAAAAAAACTTCAGTCTGACACAGATTTCCCCACCCCACTGCAATTGGTAACCTGCCCCAGCCCAGGGATTGGTACTGGGACATTAGTGAACTGTGATCTCAAAGGAAGCGAGCAAACAAAATTCTGATAGCCTGGTCCTCACAAGTTTAGTCAGAGGTTTGAGACAAGTCAGATGCTATGCCTTCTTGCATTTAGCTCAATTGCATTTCCTATTTACAGTACAGTGTTTTGCAAAGTGTAAAGAATTATGTGTCTTTTTGCCATAGTGGGGGATTTTTATCCTAATTTATCACAGTTGCTGCCTCTCGCTCCCCAAGTCAAATTATTAGCATCTGTAACAAAACAAAGAACCGCAGATGCTGAACATCTGAACCAAAGAAACAAAGTGCTGGAGAAACTCAGCAGGTCTGATAGCATCTGTGAAGAGAAAGAAAGGTTATGTTTTAAGTTCACTAACTCTCTGTCTGAACGAACAACAGGTCACTGGACTTGAAACATATAACGTCTTTTTCTCTTCAGTGATGCTGCTGGACCTGAGTTTCGCCAGCACTGCATTTTCTATAAAACTTTATTTATAAAACAGAACAGAAAAATACTAATCTGCAAAAGTGAGTCAAAAGTGTAAACGTGAGCACAGTTTCCACACTTGAGTTACACAAGGATACCTCAGTTTAAAAACAAGATTTAACTCAAAGTAGCATTCCATCTCAAAATGAGCCAAGTTACACCTGTAATAAAGCTCACCCACCCAATTAGGCACTTCAGCACAACATCCTGCAGTGTTGGACACAGCCACCTTTATCAAAGAATGATCACATGTCACAAAATTGTCGGCCGAGAGCATGTCTCTTTAAAGGAGCTGAAAACAAACTCTCAATTTTTGCGAGGTTTTTTGATCATACCTAGTTGAACACTTAAATCTCAGAGAATAATCTTTGCTTTTTAAAAATGTTTGTGGGACACATCCCACATCTTGCTCAAGGTTCGGTTTGGTCTGATCCATAGAGACAAAGGACAAGCAAGCATCACACTTTCCATTTACTTCTACAAAGGGCTAGCATCACATTTCTTCAGGATTTAAAGAATTTTGGAAATTGTTTGTAAAATCAATGATCACATGAAAGAAGTGGACAATAAATGTATGCAATAAGAGTGAAGCCTGCGACAGCAGATTTTTCTTTGGAGGGCAGTGTGCCCGCTTTCCAAATTCTGGGAGCAGATACATTTATAAGCTATATTGGCGTACAGTCAAGTTTCTTACTGAACAGCGACAGGATTGGACAGAGTCGGCATGGATTTAATAGAGGGGAATCATATTTAGCAAATCTACTGAAATTCTGAGGATCTAATGAGTAGCATTGATAAGGGGCAACCAGTGGGTGTTACTTTGACTTCAGAATGCTTTTGATCAGGTCCCACATAAGAAATTAGCATATAATGTGAGAGATCGTGGGGGGAGTATATTTGCATGGACAGAGAGCTAGTTGGCAGACAGGAAACAAAGAGCTGGAATAAACAGGCCATTTTCTGAGTGGCAGCCAGTGACCAGTGAGGTACCGCAGGGATCAGTGGTTCAAACCCAGTTATTCACAATATATACAAATGATTTAGATGAGGGAACTATTACTATTTCTAAGTTTGTGGGTGACACAAAGCTGGGTGGAAGGGGAAACTGTGAGGAGGATGCAGAGATGCTTCAAGTGTGATTTACAAAGTTGAGTGATTGGGAAAATGCATGGCAGATGAAAGATAATTTTGATAAATGTGAGAGTTTTGGTTGCAAAAACAGACAGCGAGATTATCTGAATAGATTAGGAAAGGAAGAGTTACAACAAAGGGTGTCTTTGTCCACCAGTCACTGAGAGTAAGCATGCAGGTGCAGCAGGTGGTGAAGGCAAATGGTATGTTGGCCTTCATGGTGGGGTAGGCCAGAACCAGTGGTCATAGTCTAAAGGATATAGGTTAGGCTATTCAGAACTGAGATAAGGAGAAATTTCTTCATACAGTGTTGAACCAACAAAATTCTCTGCCACAAAATGTATTTCAGGACAAAACATTGAATATTTTCAAGGGTTAGATATAGTTCTTAGGGCTAAAGAGATCAAATGGTATGGGAAGAAATTGGGACTAGGGTATGGAGTTGGATGATCAGTCATGATCATACTGAATGACAGAGCAGGCTCAAGGGGCTTATTATTATCTTGCTTTTCATGTTACTAACAGCAAAAATATACAAATACTTCTAAAACATGTTAATTGCTTATCTGGATCACAAAAGAAAAAGCTTATTCTTTTTTACAGCCTCTTTAAAGGTTTACACAAGCATAATTATTACAAAGTTCCAGTGGTATTTGATTCACCCTGGGAGAACGTGCTAGTTTATATTAGCTTTCCAATATTACAACATTCACACAACAAACATAATTCACACTTCAAATTCTGCAATATTTTTCAACGATTTCACTAATTCTGGGTGAATTTCTTTTAGAAATGAAGTACAGCCGACATGTAATCTAAACGTTCACATCACATTGTATAAGACAAAGACATCTTCAATTAAACTGGATTATCACAAAATACTATTCCATTGCTGCAAAATGACAAAACCTTTTCCTCTCTCATGATTATTTAATGAATAAATATTCAGTTAGATGCAGCATTCTAACGAAAATACTATTTAGAACAGGAAAAGTTTATAGCACAGCCTCTGCAGATTGTGTACACAGCTGCACTGTACCAAGGGGTATATTTGTGTTACTTGCTTTCATTGAAGATAGTTTCAAGGAATAAGAATAGTGCCAAAGAAACCAGCATTTGTTCTCGTTCCCAATTGCCCTTCAGTGGTGGTATGCTGCCCTCTTGAAGTACACCCACAGTGCTGTCAGGATGTGTTCCAGGTTTAGTGATATAATTCCAATTCAAAATGTTATGCAGCTTGGAAGGGATTTGGGAGGTGGTAGCATTAGTGAGGGAGCAGTAGCTACCATTGTCTTTAGATGGCACAGAACATGGGTTTGGACGGTGCTGTAAAAACAGCCTTGGTTAGTTGCTGTAGTGCATCTCATATCTGGTACACACTGCTGCAAATGTGTGCCATTGAGGAGGAAATCAATGGTTGGAGTGTCAACCAAGTGGGCTGCTTTGCTCAGGACAATGTCAAGCATTTTCCTTGCTATTGGAGCAGTACTCATGCAAGCACATGGAGAGTATTCCATCACTCTCCCAAAAAGTGCCTCTCAGGCTTTGGTCAGTTAATCATCGCAGAACACCCAGCTGTTGAGCTGCTCTTGCAGCCAGAGTATTTATGTGGCTGATCCAGTTAAGATCCCAGGTAAGTTACCCTGCCATCAATGCCAAGCCCTTTTCTCTTGAAAACTGAACAGGAAGAAGATGGTATATTAATCCCATAACAGATCCTGTACGGTAGAAATACCAACAGTCAACTTGCAAAAACACTGATCCAAAGCAAAAAGAGGGAGATGTGATTATCTTTTCTGTGGGAGTCCACGAAGGAGCTGCAGAAAAGTATTAAAGTAACAAACTTAATTTTGAATGCAGTTTAAAACAAAATAAAAAAGGGGAAATCAAGTAGCTCTGAAGCAAGATTAAATTCAAATTAGAAATCAATACAGAATTCCTGCCACTGCTAAACTCATCCAAAATGCTCCTGAGTCTGTCCAGTTGCTACTAAATGCAGCCCTGAGCCCTGAATATTATTTCTTATTGGTACTTTCAATTTTAAACAAAGATTTGAGATCTGACAGCACTATTAAACTGACAGGCATTTTAACAAAAGTAGCTGCATGTAGTTGGAGATACTCATGTCGACTGTGATAGTTACATGCCAATCAAGTTTTCACATCCATAAGACAACCTCATATGTTCACCAAAGACACATTTGCACTCTTAAAGGGGCACTGCCATCTGAAAGTTCAAGCTTACATTTCAAATTTCAGATTTCTTAAAGCTACATTTATCAAGATGAGTGGGCTGCTAACTCTGCCAGACTATTTGCGAAAGTCCAATTCAACGTTAAACAGGGTATTGTATCCTGTTAGCGTGAGCAGCTCAAGATTGTTTATGTAACTTCAACTTCTTGCTTTCACAGTAATACCCCTTTAAAAGCACGTTCCAGATTAATTATAAAGTCTGCAGTATATTGCCAACTAGCAGCTTGCTGCATCTATGTGAAGCCACAACTAAGCCAAAGGAATGCACATTTCACTACACAATTCCTTTCCCTTGACCCTCCACCGACCCCCACATCATCCACATGCATGTGATGAAACAGAGCATGCTCGATCAGTGAGAAGCAGAAGTTGCACAGTACCTGACCAGCTGGTTGCTGATGTACAGCTGGAATTTGGGATGTACGTTGGGAAAACAGACACTGAGAGAAGCCCAGTGATGAGACGTAAAGACAGAGAAGTAGTGGTGACAGGAGAGCAATGTTTACAACAAAAGGAGCAAAACAAGAAAAACAAAACAGCTGAGTATCATCCCAAAATTGCTTTATCTTTAGATACTCAAGAAAAACTCACATTATTAAGGAGAAATTACAAATATTCCATCAAAACATTTGTAGCCAACCTCGCGACACCTCTACCTCAACACAACCCCTTCTGCTCGGATTCATTAACTTCAAATGGCAACAGAGCTCATCAAATCCAACCCCAGCTCCATTTCTCTTTCTGACTTAGATAGTGGAGAATGTCAAGCACTGCCTTCCCAACAGTCCAACCACAGCTTACAAACCCTTGTTTAATGTTGTAATTATTGCTGCCTGCACCACCAACTCTGGCAGCTCATTCCAGACATGTGTGAAAAAAATTGCCCTGAGGTAACTTTTAAATGTTTCCTTTCTTACCGATGCTCTCTAGTTTTTGACTCCACTATCCTGGGAAAAAGATCACGGATATTCACCCTATCCATGCCCCTCATGATTTTATAAACTTTTAAAGTTACCCTTCAGCCTCTCCCTATAGCTCAAACCTTCAACCCTAGCAACATCCTTGTAAATCTTTTCTGAATCCTTTCAAGTTTCACAACACACCAGCACTGAATGCATTATTCCAAAAGTGGCCTCCTGTACAATCATAACAGGACAGCCCAACTCTTATACTCAATGCACTGACCAATAAAGGCAAGCACACCAAACGGTTTCTTCACGACCCTGTCTGACTGAAACTCCGTCTTCAAGGAACAAGGAACCTGCACCCCAAGGTCTCCTTGATCAGCAACACTGCCCAGGGCCTTCCCATTAAGTCCTACCCTGATTTGCCTTACCAAAATGCAGTACCTCACATTTATTTAAATTAATTAGATCAGAAAAAAACATCAGTAGTCTAGCACATCATCCCTATCTAATTATTTATTCAATATGCTAAACCTGAATCAAACCTTGCTTAAACAACACTTGGATACTGTGTGCAGGCTGATCATCATACTATAAATAGAAAAAGGGGAAACTGAAGTGGGTACACAGACAAGATTGACAAGGTTGGTCACAGAAATGTGTGGGTTCACATGTCAGGAAAGGGTTCACAAGCTACATCTCTTTTCTCTGAAAGAAGGCCAAACAGGGACATAATAGAGGTCTTTCAAATGTTGAGAGGGTTCAGCAGACTGGATACAGACAGAATGTTTCCTTTCACAGGGAAGAACATACCTTGAGGCCACAAAGTAGTCACCAAGAAATCCATCAGGGAGATATGGAAGTTCTGCAGAATTGGATTACAGCAATGAAGACTGTACAGGGAGTGGTTGAATCAAATATCATACGGGTGTTTAAGGGGAAGATAGACAAGATTAGAGGGAGAAAGGAATAGAGGGTCAGGGTAATAGATGAGCAAAGGTGACAGGAGTCTCAAGTGGAGCAGTAACACTGATGTGAACTGATTGGAACAAATCATAGAATCCCTCAGTGTGGAAACAGGCCATTTAGCCCATTGAGTCCATAATGACCCTTCGAACAGCATCCCACCCAGGCTCACTCCCCTACGCTATTAGTGTAACTCTGCATTTCCCATGGCTAATTCACCTAGCCTGCATATCGCTGGGCACTATGGGCAATTTAGCATGGCCAATCCACCTAACATGTATATTTGTGGACCGCGGGAGGAAACCCATGCAGACACGGGGAGAATGTGCCAACTCCACACAGTCACCTGAAGTTAGAATCAAACCCGGGTTCCTGGCACTGTAAGGCAGCAGGCTCGCCATTGAGCCATGGTACTGCCCTAGTAAGACCTGTTTGCATCCTCTGTAGTGTACTCAATTGCCTTCATAGGATAAAAAAGCTTACACAATGATGTCAAGCTGATAATTCCACCAGGAAAAACAATTCCTGCAACATTTGCATGTACCTCCAGTTTCCCAACACACTCCACTGAAAGGCAAAGCAAGCTTTGCACTAGTGAAAGTTTTTACATTGCAATCCCATTCTGAGACTGTTGCACCAGGGCAATGGGTGTCAGTAAAGAAGATGAGGGTAAGAAGAAAACTCCACTACTTGGAGAGCAGTAGCAGTGAGGCCATATTTATGTTTTGCTGCCCCAGTCACAGGGTCAAACATGACAATACCTCAGGGGGGATAATTAGAAACACCATATGCAGCAAACACACTGTCTTTGAAAAACAGAGTTAAATGGACTTCATATATTTTTCTCTGCTCAGAGCCACTCTGTCTCTCTCTTTCTCACCCTCTCTATAACATCACCAGCTGACAAATGAGATGCTTAGGCTTGCCAGCCTTTCACAGCAATATGCCTTATAAGGAGCCATAAGAGATATTACTTTTCATCCATCTGACTGCGCATCTTCTTCAGTTTTTGCATGATGCTGCTGGTCTCACTGCCTGAAGTTGAAACAGAGGAGGGACTCCACGTCTCCGTATCTGTTTGTAGGGGACTGGAAGCGGGGCTCATTTTGGGAACATTCTCCACTCCTGGTTGTTCTGCATCCCGCTGCTCCTGTCGAGTTGGAACCTGAGAGATATCAAGATGGACGCATGGAAAGTTAAAAGGAAACAGCTCCAGAATTAGTAGCAGTGAAACACAGATGAGATTCAAAGACAGGTTTCTGCAACTAAGCAACATCATTTCCTTTCAGGCAGGCAGAGCGTTTCATTAGTTTTGAATTAATTGAGCTTTGAATTAATTGAACATTTTAAAAGTGAGTCTGATTTTTTTGTTTCTTGGGAACGTTTATTCAGGGAAACAGATTAAGGGAGGGAGATGTAAATCAATTATAATAGAAGTAAGTGCAAACAGATGAGTGGTTCAACAACCTAGTCCCATTCCTATGCACATGATCAAGTGCAAAAATGTTTTGACACCTTTGTAGGATATGCTGATAACAGGTCGGAACCAGATTGCAGGGAGCGAAAGAACAGAAGCACAGATACATTGGGCTGAAAGCTCCATTTCTTGTGTTGTCCTTCTACAGAATGCAGAACAAAACACGATATCGATGAATACAAAGGATGGTATTCTCGGCAGCAGCAGGTATTCCTGCATATACAGCTTTAGGTTGCAGAGATTTGGCCTCGACACAAGGGAACATGTGAACATGTTATCAACTTAATAAAAGTACCGAGGCTTAAGTTGATGTTTCTCAGTGGCAGACAAACCATTCTTACATCTTTTCTGTAAAATATTAAAAGTTTTATTTATATTGTAATGATAATATAGAACAGAAACCTGGCTGATAGCAAGTTTGGATTGAAAGTGATCACCCATCATTCATGCTGCTGAGTAAGTAATTCCTTACTTTAATAGTAACCTTGCATTGAACAGTTCAGGAGTTTGCAAATGGTGCGATACTAACCAACTTGCTCTCCCCAGCGGATTTGAGTCTCTCCTGAATTTTGGTGGTGGTTTGGAGCATATGTTGAACCTCCTCCTGCTGTTTCAGAATCAGCTGCCTCGCCCTGTGAGCAGCCTTGTTGGCTTCTTGAAGATGCCTGATTCCAGCCTGTGATGAAATTGTATACAATGTATTACCATGTTAGAGACCAATCAAACCCGTCTTTACGTCGTCAATAAATTTATTTTGACGACAGAGTACAGACAAAAATGAAGTCAGGGCACACAACTCCATAACCCATTAAGTTCTAAGTAGCACAGTTTCCAAGTGGCACTGTGCAACGTTTACAACTTATAATGCTTGTTCTTGATGAAAACTTTGTGGGTTTTTTCGACAAAATGTATTGTCAACACGAACTCAGACAGTCAAGTACTCCAGGTGGAAAATTATCATGAAAGAGTTACTCACATTCTTTTTCAACAGCTGATGCCTTACTTTGAGTGAGCATTTCTGATTTTATTTCAGGAGGTTGCTTCCAGGTCTGTGGTGAGTTAACCTGAGTTCTCAAACCTGAAAACTGTCCTCAGCAGCCAAGTACTTTGCAGAAGAGAAAGATGATGAACAGGCAGATTTCCGCTTTCGAGAATTGCGTATTAGCTCTTGCTGCTGGGCAAGTTGGAAAGTGTGCCTGGGCTGAGTGAATACAGAATCTGGCAAATCTGTAGTGGGTCCAACAGCAATAACATAACATTCCAATTCTGCGTGACACTGCCTGACACTGCGTGATTGGCAAAACCTATGCCAACAAAAATCAGCAACTTGTTGAGACCATCACTATATTTTTCTCAATTTTGGTTTGGAACTGTGAGCTGAAGTTGAGAATTACACTTTGAAAAGCAACTTGTTTTAAAACAAAAAAAGGGGAGCTCAAAGATAGATGTCTGCTGGCCTGGGAAGACGATGTAGATTAATTACTGGTCTAAGAACACTCCAGATATTTCAGCACCAGGGTGCTGCTGTGCTCAGAGACAATTTGGATGTTAAGTTGAACAATCTAGGAAGGACTGCTAACAGCGAATGTTGAAAAGAGGCAGAAAACAAAATGAATTGGCTCTGACTGGGTTTTGGGCAGGAGGCAGGTTTGGTTTGGACTTCTTCTGGACTGGCTGTTCTTGGTTGCTCTCTTTAGTTATTTTCCAGTGATTGATTTGGTGAAAGTTCTGAGAAACAATTCTCAGACTGTAAAAAAATAAGTTAAATCTCTAGAAATCTGCGGAAGCCAAGTTGTGAGCAAAGTTTTGGAAAGGGTTACAAGAGATAGGATTTATAATAATCTAGAAAGGAATAACTTGATTAGGGATAATCAACACTGTTTTCTGAAGGGTAGGTCATGCTTCACAAACCTTACTGAGTTCTTTGAGAAGGTGACCAAACAGGTGGATAAGGGTTGATGTGGTGTATATGAATTTCAGTAAAGTGTTTGCTAAGGTTCCCCAAGGTGGGCTATTGCACAAAAGACAGAGGCATGTGACTGCGGATGATTTAGCGGTTTGGATCAGAAATTGGCTAGCTGTCAGATGACAGACTTGGTGGTTGATGGGAAATGTTCATCCTGGAGTTCAGTTACCAGAGGTGTACTGCAAGGATCAGTTTGGGACCACTGCTGCTTCTCATTTTTATAATTCTCCTAGATGAGGGCAGAGAAGGATGCGTTAGTAAATTTGTGGATGACATTAAAGTCGGTGGAGTGCAGAAGGATAGCACGAGGGGACGTAGCTGTAAATTGAGGGGTGATGGAGGACAGATGTCAGATGTAGATTCTTTACTCAGCGTGGTAGGGCTGTGGAACACACTGCCTGCAATAGTAGTGGACTCACCAACTTTAAGGGCATTTAAATGGTCATTGGATAAACATATGGATGATAATGGAATAGAGTAGGTTAGATGGGCTTTAGTTTGGTTTCACAGGTTGGCGTGACATCGAGGGCTAAAGGGCCTGTACTGCACTGTAATGTTCCATGTAAGTAGGGTAAATGTTCAAAGCAGATTGAGCTTACATTGTACATATTAATTTCGTTTCCTTGTAATTCATCTGCATTCTGTTAAAGTTGCATGTTTTGTTTAAGTTCTAACCTTGTTGTCCAAGATCTGTTATTGCTAAAGTCAAGGTCAGAACAATTGAGCAATTTTGAGCGTTAGTTAATATCTCAATTTCACTGTGTTCCAACTCATGGTAGTGACGTAATTTGGCTTGGCTTGCAATCTCTGTCTCAAACTTCAAATGTACAATTCATGAAGAAAACAGGACAAAGTGAAAACCATAAAGATGGCTTTAGGACAAAGTCAGATGCAACAAAGAGACAGGACAATGTTTTAACCAGGATCATGGCAGCAGCTCACCAGCTTTTCCAACGCAATTAGGAATCCAAACTAAGTGATCTCCTAATCAGCAATACCATGCCTTGTAAGCAGTTTTAAAAAAAAGTACAAGGGCAAGGGGAAAGCAAGGGTGAAAAGTAAAACATTTAAATGGCAATAAATGATGCATCCTTTCAATTAATGTCATAAATTGAAGACAAATCAAGGGTACTTGACAACCAACGAGAGCTGGAATCTGTTCATTTGTATGTGTGAGAACTCATCCATTGCAATAACAGCAGGCAGCTAATTTCTTTCACATGGAGGGATAAGGGGGGGGAAAATCAACAAATTCAAAATACAACAAGCAGCATTAAAAGTATTGCAGCCTCATTGTACAATCGTTCTTCTCAAGGTTTGATTATTAATTCTCCCCTTAATGTGCACTATTGAGGATAATCATAGCAAAGCATTGCCAGTAGGAGAACTGCATTCAGAAACACCATGGCATGGAAATCTGTCCCTAGGCCGAGCATATACATTATATTCAGCAGCATTTGTTGTTGGCATTTCAAGGAAAAACGATATCACCATTAAAAAAAGGTTTGCAACCTTCGGAACCTTGGGGAAATATGCTCATTCATGAAGTATTAGTGGATAGCCCGACATTTTCCCTGGCATTCAGTGGGTCATACCTGTTCCTGCTGCAACCTGAGCAGAAGCCCACGTTGTCTCCTACGGATGGATGGCATCTTATCATCTTCTCCCTTGTCTCGAAGGCGTCTGGTTAGAGAACATGGCAAAGTCACATGAACATAGAACATAGAACATTACAGCACACTACAGGCTCTTTGGCCCTCCATGTTGTGCCGGCCTGTAGAACCAATCTGAAGCCTATCTATCCTACATGATTCCATTATCATGCATATGTTTATCCAATGACCATTTAATTGCCTTTAAAGTTGATGAGTCCACTACTGTTGCAGACAGTGCGTTCCACACCCCTACCACTCTGACTAAAGAAATTACCTCTAACATCTGTTCTATATCTATCACCCCCGCAATTTAAAGCTATGTCCCCTTGTGCTAGCCATCACCATCTGGGGAAAAAGGCTCTCTCTGTCCACTATATCTAACCCTCTGATTATCTTATATGTCTCAATTAAATCACCTCTCAACCTTCTTCTCTCTCATGAAAACTGCCGTAAGTCCCTCAGCCTTTCCTCATAAGACCTTCCCTCCATACCAGCTAACATCCTTGTACATCTCTTCTGCACCCTTTCCAAAGCTTCCACATCCTTTCTCTAATGCAGTGACCAGAACTGTACACAATACTCCAAGTGTGGCCGCACCAGAGTTTTGTCCAGCTGCAATATGACCTTGTGGTTCTGAAACTCAATCCCCCTACCAATAAAAGCTAACACACCATATGCCTTCCTAACAACCCTATCAACCTGGGTGGCAACTTTCAGAGATCTAAACATGGACACTGAGATCTCTCTGCTCATCTCCACTACCAAGGATCTTACCATTAGCCCAGTACTCCTTATTCCTGTTGCTCCTTCTTAACTGAATCGCTTCACACTTTTCTGCATTAAACTTCATTTGCCACCTCTCAGCCCAGCTCTGCAGCTTATCTATATCCCTCTGTAACCTGCAACACCCTTCAGCACTATACACAACTCCACTGACCTTCGTTTCATCTACAAATCTACTCACCCATCCTTCTATGCCCTGATCCGGGTCATTTACAAAACTGACAAACAGCAGTGCACCCAAAACAGATCCTTGCGGTACATTACTCGTTATTGAGCTCCAGGATGAACATTTCCCATCAGCTACCACACTCTGACTTCTTTCAGCTAGCCAATTTCAGATCCAAACAGCTAAATCACCCTCAATCTCATGCCTCTGTATTTTGTGCAATAGCCTACAATGGGAAATTTATCAAATGCCTGACTGAAATCCATATACACCACATCAATTGCTTTACCCTCATCTATCTGTTTGGTCACTTTCTCAAAGGAACTCAATAAGGTGTGTGAGACATGACCTACCCTTCACAAAACTGTGTTGACTATCCCTAATCAATTTATTCCTTTCTAGATGATTATAAATCCTATCTCTTTTAAACTTTTCCAACATTTTACCCACAACCGAATAAGGTTTACTCATCTATAATACTAGGGTTGTTTGTATTCCCCTTCTTGAAAAGGGGGACGACATTTGTTATCCTCCAGTCTTCTGGCACTATTCCTGTAGACAATGACAACATAAAGACCAAAGCTCAAGGTTCTGCAATCTCCTCCCTGGCTTCCCAGAGAATCCTCGGATTAATCCCATCCAGCCCAGGGGATTTATCTGTTTTCACACTTTCCCGAATAGCTAACACCTCCTTGTTAAAATCAATCCCGTCTAGTCTAGTAGCCTGTATCGCAGTATTCTCCTTGACAACACTGTCTTTTTCCAGTGTGAATACTAAAAAAAAATATCCATTTAGTGCTTCCCCACCTCCTCGGACTCCATGCACAACTTCCCACAACTATCCTTGATTGGCCCTGATCTTTCTCGTCATTCTTCTCTTCCTGATATACTTATGGAAAGCTTTATGGTTTTCCTTGATCCTATCTGCCAGTGATTTCTCATGTCCCCTCCTGGCTCTTCTTAGCTCTCTCCTTAGGTCTTTCCTTGCTAACTTGTAACTCTCAAGTGCCATAACTGAACTTCACATCTCATCGTAACATAAGTCCTTTCTTCGTCTTGACAAGAGATTCAATTTCTTTAGTAAACCACGGCTCCCAACACATGGTATAATAATGCTCGAATTTACAGACAAACTTGGATAAATCTGCCCAAGTAGATCACACAGTTTCACCACTGCTGAATTCGCAACGAAACCAGAAAGAGAATGATCAGGGTTTAAGATTTTGTTAAACAGCAAATTCTTCTTAATATTTTATAACTTTAATGCCCTCCATGCTTGTCATACTCGATTTGGAGAAAATTTATCTCCACAAGATATTGTTTATGCTCACAAAATTAAAAAGGGTATTTTAAAAGTTACTCTGGAAATAAAAGGTTGGTGTCAGTAAAAGTGTCCACAAAGATGTTGAGCAGCCATAAAAACCCAACTAATTCATGGAGGGACTTTGAAGAAGGAAATCTTCTGCCCACAGCTAGTATGGCATATGTGACTACAGTGTTACGGCAGCATGGATGGCATGCACACCATACCTACCAAGCATTGACCATCTCTTGCAATCCTTTTGATATGAAGTGGTATTATCATCACTGCTTCCCTCACAATTCACATTAGAGTTACCCTCGACCTGAAACTGAACCTGATCAGCTAAACAATACTGTGTCAACAAAACCAGGTCAGAAGCTGAAAATTCTTCACTAAGTAACTTACTTCCTGTCTCCCCAGTACATGCCCAAGAAACATAACATCAAATAGAATGTAGCAACCTGCTTGATCAGCATCATATTCACCAATCTATACATTCACGCCCTTCACCAATAAACAGTGAGAGCTATGTGCACTATATGATGCACTGCAGGAACTCACTCAATTCTTTTAATAGCATCTTCAAAGCCTGCAACGTCTACCACCTAAAATGACACAGACAGTAGATAACATGGTAACACCATTACTTGTAAATTCCTCTCCAAGCCACACAACATCCTGACTTAGCAATATACCATTCCTTCACTGCTCTCGGATCAAAATCCCAGGTACTCCTTTCCTGTCAGCATTGTGGTTGTACCTGTAGAAGGTGAACTGCAGATGTTTGAGGAAATGGCTCACTATCACCTTCCCAAGTGCAATGAAGGATGGACAACAATACTAACAATACTGGCCTTACCAGCAGCGAAGAAATCCATTGAAATAATTTGTTTAAAATCCTGACCCGTGGATTAGGACAACAGTCTTGCATCAATCTGTTCCAGAGCCCTGAACTCCAAACCTAACAGCACTTGCGAGTTGATATGTTTATATTGACCAAGCAGACTGCAGTGGCTCAAGGCAGCTCACCACCATGACCATTTCGAGAATGAGGGATAGTAAATAAATACCAGCATTACCGGAAACATCCCAAATTCAAAGAACAAACTTAAAAATTTTAAAAAAAAAAATCAAAATTGCCTTTATTCTACTCAATCCAAACAGTGAAAAGGGGAAAGATGATGTGAATACCTAGTTTCTGCACAACAGCCTCACTGCAATGAAAAAAGACACCAGCTTTCTCCCTTCTCCGGAAAGGATTACTAGAAGTATCTGCACATTCTTCTATTGCATTTTTGAAAGGCTATTCAGCTTAACATCACTGCATAGGTCAGCTACTCACTTTTTCTGGTGCTCCAACCAGGCCAGCTCTGCTTTGGTCTTCTCCTTCAAGGCTTGTTCTCTCAGCTTGAGGAGTGATACCTGGTGCTGTGCACGCATCTCCTCCCCCTCCATGTATTGTCGCACCATCGCCATGGTGAATTGAGAGAAACTGTCTTGTCCCCCAGAGAAGGGCAGGCTCAAATCATGCTGAATAGCGAAAGATAGGAGAACAAACAGTACAGAGTGAGGTGATCTGCTTCCCCTGACCCAAGCAAAACTTGCCCCATAATCCACGAAAACTCAGGACTGAGTGCAGACAACAACAACAATTAAAAGGAGTTGGAGTATCATCAGACATGCCAATCATGCTGCATCACAAGTGATCCCATCAAACTATCCCAATATTTATCAGGATGAGTAAATGCGGACTGTCTCATTTCATCATCTGTAAAACATATTAAGACTGGCAAAGTCCCTCATACTGATAATTTTATGGTCAGGACTCCAGTTACTAATTTGCTGCCAGGTTCTGATAAATAACCAAAAACAGAATAGGAGTTGCACATGCAGAGAATAAGGGTGTCATGGTTACATCAACATTAACCAGGAGGTGGCTATTTAGCTTCTTGAGCCTATTCCACCATTCACCCAAATCATGGTAATCTTCAACATCATGACAAATCCCTGTCTTTGTCCCATAATCCTTCAGCATTTTGGTTAAAAATCTACCAATCTCAGATTTAAAGTTTGTAACTGATTTCAAATCAATCACTGTTTGTGGAAGTGAATTTCAAACTTCATCCATTTCCATGTGCAAAAGTGTTCCACAATATCAATGTTCTGACTCCACCATTTTGTCTATTTAATCTCTCTTCTTAAATTAAGCCTCAGAACCCAAGTATCACTGCAGTAAGTCTACATTGCACTTCCACTAAGAGTGATACTCTTCTTAAGCCATGGTGCCCAGCCCTGATGGCTTAGTCTGACCAGGTTTTGAACTGCTGAAGCATGACTTCTAATCCTTTGATTTTGAGTCTTCTTTGGACATAAATGTCAACATTCCACTGGCCCCTTGATCACATTTCTGAGCCTGTTTGTGACATTTTCATGAACTGTATACAGCTGGATCACACCCTTCAAGTTTCTTTAAACTCCACTGTCTCTCAATTTTCACAATCAAGAAATATCCTAGTTTGATCCAACCTCTCACTTGCTGACACAAACTTTTTCATTTATTTAAACTATCAAGATTGCTTTCTGATTTTATGCTTCCATCTACCTACACTCGAGATTGCCTCTAATCTGTAGAGTGGCCCCAAATTTTGAATGTGGTTTTCCTTTCATTGTGAATACTGAATAGTTAGGGCTCCAACATAGATCCATGCAAGATATCACTAACCATATCCTTCCAATTAGAATATCTCTTATTATCTGCACAAATGTCTCTTGTTCAAATCAAATTCCTCTGCAAGCACCACTTGTCTTTTGCATCTTGTTACCACCTTTAATGGACAGTAGAAAGTTGTAAATTCAGTCAAATTTAGCTTGTGTTTACCTGACTAGGTGAGCAAGGAATCCCCGTAAATATTAATCTCTGTCTTCACTGCATGGTAACTCGATCACAAAGATTAACAATGTAAAAGATTAATTCCTCTTCAAGATTTATAAACTGTGGGCACATTGTTAGCGAGTGGTACTTATCATTTAAAAAAACAGCCCTTGCCCAACACTTGCCTTACACTCATTGCCCCAGCTGCTCCTCATCCTCTACATCTGAATCTCATGGCAAGATACCTAGAACATGGAAAGTAGCAACTATTCCAAGCACTGAGATCCCACTGATTGGCACCACCACTCACCCTTGGCTAACCCATGGGAGAACTCACTTTTACAGCTACTGAAGCCGATTGATCCTGCAGTATGTCTTCATCAGAATCATCCTGCTGGCTGCGTTTCTTCCCCATTTTAAAGCAGCGATGGCTCTTTGATGGCAGAAGGGGATGGAAGGATTTCTCTTCAGTGTCATCTTCAGTCATTGAGTCATCGGACTTAAGGGAGTACTCAATGGCAACAGAAACAGAATCTGGAGAGACAATAAATGATTGACATTGTTCTTTGTTATTTTCCATTGCTCACTGAAAGATTTAGAACTGGAACATGAAGTTAAAGGCTAAGCTAGAATCCTTGGATTAGTTATCTGCCCAAGGAGCAGAGTTGGGTTGCAATTATCGATTCAACACAACTGTTATGTTGAATCACACATTGTTTAAGGGGACATGTGGAAGTTTCCTTATGCATAACCACAGATCCAAGGGGAACACAAGAAAGTTGGATTGAATAGCTTAAGCACATGACTGAATAAAGGGAACTTGAAATAAATCAGTGCAAGACATGTTACTATTTGACCTACATATCCTTTGGGTCTGGAAGGAGTGCTTACGTGGCAATTGATTTGGTTGATTTGAATCAGTTAACTGAAGAGACACCATTCCCCATTTAAGTCATGAGATCAGTGGAAGGACAAAACATCATTTCTCACCAGAAAATGAAGGCAGACTGTCACTGCGGATCGAGTTGTCAGCTGCTGTTGGAACCACCTCTTCAATAGAGCTGTTTCCCTTTGTATGGTGGGAGGTTCTGCTTTTCTCCAAGAATGGTAAGGATGGGCTGTATTGTTTACTGCTGCCACTGCTGCCATAGAAATGTCACAGATCAACACACATGCACAGGTTTAGAACACAAAAACAGAGTCTCGGTATTTGTGATTTACACAGGCCTCCTTCTGTATCTCTCCACCTAAACCCATCAACATATTTTTCTTCGATAACTTGTATTCCAAGCTTCTTCTTGAATTCATCTGTTGTTTGCTTCAATTATTCCTGGTGATGTAAGTTTGACGTCAAACCTCTTTCTGGGTAAAGACCTTCCCCACCGCCCCCCCGCTCCACCCCCCACCTCCTCCCCAGCAAATTCCCTGTTGGATGTACTATTGTATCCATAGCTCCAGTGGATAGTGTCATTCAAAAGCAGAAATATCTTTTCTATGTCAACCCTATCAAACCCCGACATAACTTTAATGGCCTCGACCATGTCACTCTTTTTCAACAAGATAAGACTGTCCAATCTTGCTTGATGGATTAAAATTCAGTTTTGGTATAATTCCAGTAAATATTTTTAATATATTCCCTACTGCCTCTACATCCATATTACAATATGCAGATCAGAACTGTTTGCAGTGCTCCAAGGGTGATCTGTTCATGGTTCTACACGTATCTAACACATCTCCATTCTGTAGCCCCAGAAATAAACCCATGCTCAACTTTTCTTTATAACCTGATGAACCGGTGTCATTTACTGCTAGTGACTAATTTTTATCACCAAATTCCCCACTATCAACATTCTGGGGGGTTTACTATTGACTAGAAATTGAACTGGACTAGCCATCTAACTACTGTGGCCACAAGAGAAGGTCAGAGGCAATGAATCCTGCAAAAATAAACCACCTCCCGAATCCCTGAAGCCTGTCCACCATCTACAAGCCACAAGTCAGAAGTGCAATAGACTATTCGTTACTTGGCTTGGTTTGGGTGCAGCTCCAAGAACACTGAAGAAGCTTGACGGCATCTGGAAAAAGCAGACTACGTGATTGGGGCCACATTCACTCCCTCCACCACTAATGCCCAGGGCAGCAGTGTGTACTATCAACAAGATACACTGCAGAAATTCATAAAACTTCGATATGGATCTTCCAAACCCATGACCAATACCATCTCGAAGGACAAGGGAAGCAGATTCATGGGAACACCACCACCTACAGGTTCCCTTCCGAGCCACTACCATCTTGAGTTGAAAATCTTTCAGCTGTCCTTAAGTGTCATTGGGCCAAAACTCTGGAACTTCTTCCCAACAGCACTACCAGTCGGCCCTACAACACACGGACTGCAGTGATTCAAAAAGGGAGCTCGCAACCACCTTCTCAAGGGCATTAGAATTAGCCAATAAATGTTCGCACAGCCAGTGACACCCACATTCCATAAATTAATTAATTAATTAATGCCGCCTCCTTCCTTCCATAGCACGCCCATCCGTAAATACCTGCGCTTCTCAAACACAAGGCCTTGAGTAGCATGTGGTAACCCACAAGGAGGCCGAAGCCACATTTAGGAATCGCTTGAGGCCCTGAGCCATGCTTAGCAAGGGGTGGTCCTGAATGAACAATAATCCCTAGCAATTCACTCACCGTAGGCAACAGTGAAACTATCAGTTGCCAACTTTTTCACAAAGAGGTTGACTCGTACATGGAATGAACGGCCAGAGGAAGTGGTAGATGCAAGTACAGTTACAATATTTAAAAGGCATTTGGAGAGGTACACGAATAAGAAAGGTTGAGGAATATGGGTCAAATGCAGGCTAATTGGACTAGTTTAGTTTGGGAAATTTGGTTGGCATGGACGAGTTGAACGGAAGGGTCCATTTCCATATCGTATGACTCTGATTCTATTCCTTTCAGCCACAGTGGCATTTTGCAATTGCCCCAACGTATGGTGTCATTGAACAAATCAATGGAGACTTTTGGCACCAGGGTCACAGTACTCTGTAAGGTAAGGTGCTGAGTAGGAGCTGCAATTTAGTGGGCATTTAATAAACAAAATACAGAAGAAATATATAAGGAAATCACTGCAGATGGTGGAATCTGTACTTAAAACAACAAATGCTGGAGCTCACAACAGGTCAGGCAGCATCCATGGAGACTGAGCAAGCTAACATTGAGTCGAAATGACTCTATCAGAACTCTGAAGAGGAGTCATCTAGACTCAAAATGTTAGCTTGCTCTCTCCATGGATTAAAAAAAAATGTTTCTGGGATGAGGGTGTCACTGACTAGGCAGCATTTATTGCTGATCCCTAACTGCCCAGAGGGCAGTTCAGAGTCAACCTCAGAGCTGTGTGTCTGGAGTCACATGTAGGCCAAACTAGGCAAGGATGGTAGTTTCCGACCTATATGATTTTAGTGAACCAAATGGGTTTTTCCCAACTGTCGACAAAGGATTCATGGTCATTAGATTCTTAATTCCAGATATTTATTGAATTCAATTCGAACAATTCGAACCCAGTTCTCCGGGATGTTATCTGGATCTCTGGATTACCAGTCCAGCAATAATATCACTGGGCCATCACCTCCCCACTGTGATCTCCAGTATTTGTTGTTTTCAGTAATCAAGAAATAGGTTATGGATTAATATTGTACTATGTAAAAGCATCCACAGCGAACATAAAGTGCCCACCTCCTATCATGATGTTTGAGTCTGGATGACTCAGACAGACTGTCTAACAAAGTGGAGTTACGCATTTTAGTGTCCGGCAGTTTCTCTGCAGATCCAGCTGGTGTTGGACTGCACTCATTCTTTCTGAGATGAAACAAAGAAAGAAACAACGATCAGCTACTTCCAGCTAAGTCTCTGGATTCAATTCCACCACAGCCATGGCAATGTTTTAAATTAAAACAGTTTTTTCCGTGAACGACATGTCAGCAAGCTCACCATCTCCTGTCTCAGTTCAATGGAAAACGGGATCAATACTGCAGCACGTACTGTCCCTTGAACAGGCTATCAGCGAATCTGAGTTTACAATCTTGTTCTTTGACAGGTTGCAACAGATTTTGCACAAGGGAGCATGCAGACAGGACAAACCTCAATTATATTCAACACAAGAAAAGGCAATTCAGTTTAAATGAGATGGGTTAATTGAGATCAGGCCTCAGGTGAGGATACAAAACAGTCAAGTTTGGAACTTCCAGAGACCATCAAGATTGTACATTCAATTACTGAAGTTTGTCTCATGTTTCTTTCCTAATCAACACTTCTGGAGCAGATGGGACTTATCCAGGCCTCTGGCTCAAAGTTGGAGACATGACCACAGCATCACAAGAGCACTTTGTTTTAGGCTGAGTAACTAGTGGGATAATTTGCCCAATTACCTTACAAATCCGGAAGATACTGTTACCATCCCAAAGATGGGAAATAAGCAAAGTATATAATGGGAGGTAAGATGTTATAACAGTCTCTATCACAAGGGACAAAGTATCTTCCAGCAGTTTTTGTTCATCCTTCAATAGTTTGAAATTCTCAAATTTTCTGGCCTACCACCACCTTCGCAGTTTTGTATATCTTTTCTTTCAATTTGATGTCACCCACAATTCCTTTAGCTATGCACCGCTGTTGCCATCTTTTCATCGTGCATTTCTATTATAAATAAATGTACATTGTTGCGAATTATGAAATAACTAAATATGTTCTTCTGCTTTAACATTCTAACCTCTCATCCCATTCCCATTTAGCTCACTATTACTTTATCCCCTTGTGACTGCCTTTAACTTTAGAAACTAGTAAAAGAACCAAATTCCTTCGCCTAAAGCTAAATTCTATTCTGCTACATTGAATGTTACCAAAAGGGTCTTCAATTTTGAACTCATTAATCAATCATATTACCAAGTCCCTGATTGGTTCCAGAACAAAATGTTTGAAGAAATTGTACAGAGCAGTCTACCTCAAATTGCTGCAGAAGGTAAGAGTGCACAATACTATTTTAACGAACAGAGTACCCTCTGAATACCAGGATCCTATTAGATCCCCAAAATTACTCTGATCATAGAATAGAATAGAATTCCTACAGTGTGGAAACAGGCCTTTCAGCCCAACAAATCCACACCAACCCTCTGAAGAGTATCCCGACCAAACCTATCTCTTAACATTATTACTCAACATTTACCCCTGACCAATGCACCAAACCTGCACATCCCTGAACACTATGGGCAATTTAGCACGGCCAATTTACCTCACCTGCACATCTTGGGATTGTGGGAGAAAACCGGAGCACTCAGAGGAAACCCATGCAGACACGGGAGAATGTGCAAATTCCACACAGACAGTCATCTGAGGCTGGAGTCACCTGGGTCCCTGGCGCTGTGAGGCAGCAGTGTTGACCACTGAGCCACCTCCTTTTTTCCTAAAAGACTGAGTGCATTGACCCTGCCTCTCCTGATCACAGATAAGAGGAAAAACATCAAAAACTGTGCATCACATCAAGCAACAAACCTCAGGTTATTAAGCCAAGAAGCTAAATATTATTGATCAGGTTGGGGCAGTGGAAAAACCTTACCTGTCAGGTTCAGCTCTGGTTCGAAGTTGGTTCATGAAGTCTGAATCCTGCTGCCTCTGTTGGTCCAACAGCACTGTCACTGGCACAGGAGCTGTTCCATGAGGTAGGTTTGTGGCAGTCAGAGATCCTGCTGCTAACTGTGCACATGCCAATTCAGTCATCTAAACCAGAAAGAATGAGCACAGCACAGATTAGAAGACAACTTGGATCACATCATGCTTTTGAAATCAGAGGCCCCTACTCAACCCATCACATGTGTGCCGCCTCTTTGGAATAGCTATTTGGCTAGACCCCTGCTCTCACAGTATTGCAAATAATTTCTTTTTGCAAGTATTCAAATTAATTCTGGAACTAATACTGAATCAGCTGCCACCTCCTTTCCAGATGATCTCAGCTCTTCTTTGAAACAGCAAAAACCAATGAGAACGTCATTAAAATTGAAGCATCCAGTGTTAAAAAAATTCACATGCTCGGTCACTGGGATTTGATGGGCTTTTCTCATAACGCTGAGCAAAATTTTATTTGAGGCAAAAAGGAGAACTCTGAGAGAAAGGTGAACCACCCGTGGGTAACAAAGGCAGTCAAGGACAGTACCAACAGGAAAAGAACGACACAACAGCGGAGGACGAGAAAGGAAAAAAATTGATCATAAAATTAAATTGACAAGAAACAAAAACGAACGGCAAAAGTTTCTACAGGAATGTAAAAAGTGAGTAGCTAAAGTGAGCTTCGAACCCTTGGAGGTTCTGATTCGGGAATTGATAATGTGTACAGGGAAAACAGCAGATAATTTAAACCAATATTTTACATTAGTTTTCATGGAGGAGAATACCGTTATCATCCCAAAGATAACAAAAAGCAAGGTATTCATGGGAGGAAAAATGCTGCAACAGTCTTTGTCACAAGGGACAAGGTAATGACAAACTAATACGATTAAAGTTAAAAATCACACAACACCAGGTTATAGTCCAACTGGTTTAATTGGAAGCACACTAGCTTTCGGAGCGATGCTCCTTCATCAGACAATCACCTGATGAAGGAGCGTCGCTCCGAAAGCTAGTGTGCTTCCAATTAAACCTGTTGGACTATAACCTGGTGTTGTGTGATTTTTAACTTTGTACACCCCAGTCCAACACCGGCATCTCCGAATCATAATACGATTAAAGGCAGACAGGACCAAATGGCATGTATCAAACATTTTTTAAGGCAACTGGCTGCAGAGATATTCAAGGCATCTTTTGAATTATTCCCGAATCAGTGGATACAGGGAGCTTCTAGTGGATTGATGCACCTGTTCAAGAAGGGAGGGAGACAAAAATCAGGAAAGTTAGTTTAATTTCTGTTTTGGCAGAACAGCAGAGTTGATTATTAAAGGAAGAAATAGCAGGACATTTGGAAAAGCTTATCATTAAACATGGTAGACTGGATTTTGTGAAAGGGAACTATATTTGACAAATTTGCTCAAGTTCATTGAGGAGATAACAAGTAGAGCTGATAAAGGAGAATCTGATGATGTTCTGTATTGGGATTTTAAAAATGCATTTGATAAGGTGCTACATAAAAGACAATTGCACAAGATAGGAGCTCACGGTATCGGGGGTCATGTATTAGCATGGACTGAGGATTGGTTAACCACAATGGCTGTTGCTGAGACCTCACTTGGAGTACTGTATACAATTTTTGTTCTCATATTTAAGAAAGGATAAACTAGCATTGGAGGCCACTCAAAAAAAGATTAATTTAGTTGCTTCAAGGATGAAAAGGTTGGTCTGTCAAGAATAGGTTAGGTCATTATTCAACACAGGTAAAAACAATAGAGTCTGGACAAATAACGGGTTATCTTATGGAAACAATGTTCTGAGGAGCTTAATAGGGGTTGATGTTGACTAGATGTTCTCGTATTAGTAAAGTCTCAACCCAGGGGACATTACAGAAGGGAACATTCATTTAAAAAAAAGTAAAGTTTTTTTTTCTCTCTCAGTGAATGGCTGGAATTCTCTCGCCCAAAGAATTGTGACAGCTAAATGGGATAGGGGAATGGGTCTGGTTGGGTTACTCTTCGGATGGTGGGTGTGGACTTGCTAAGCTGAAGGGCCTGTTTCCACACAGTAGGGATCCTATGATTCTATCTCAAATTATTTTAAAAGAGGGTAGATCGATTTTTGAAATATTAAGCAGTTGAGGGCTATGAGGATCAATATAAAAGACAAGTTGAGGCCTGGGTTGGCCCAGCCATGATCTGATAGAATGGGAGAGCAAGCTCAAGGGGACGAATACCCTACTCCTGCTCAATTCCTTAAGGCTCCATTTCATGCTTTCTTTTCTCCAAAGGGGAGCATGATACAATGTGCTAAAAGATCTCAGACATTGTGAAAAGGAGTGAAAATGGGGTGTTTATATACTGATTCCGATAGCATTTTTCAATCAATCACAGCTATGCAGTCATGAATATGAAGGCAATTCCCTCCATGAATAAAGGAAAGCTACTACAGAGCTCATCCAATGGGAATTCTTACCTTCAGTAAACTCTTCCATCACATGACCCAAAATTGAACCCTCAGCTGTTTACTTATTTGTTCACTTCCAGACATGACTATTTCAATGTTCTCTTGACTGAACTTTCATCAACTTCAACATATTCAAAAGCTCCACTGACCATGCCCTCATACCAAGCCCCTTTTACCCATGATCCTCGTGCTTGCTGATTAATGACTTGCCAACAGCTTCAGTATAAGAAGTCCTGTCCTTCCATACATATTTTTCCTTTCTATCTCTGCAATTTCCTTCACTCCTTGAAACTTTTGAAGTGTCTACGTTCCCCATTTTAGCATTTTCATTTTCACCACCCCAGCTCAGCACTGAAGCTTTCAGCTGCATGGTCATCAGCTATGCAATTCTGTCCTAACACAGCTCAAATAGTAACATTTTCTTTCTTTCCAACATTCTATCTGACCTATTTCTTTGACCAAGCAGTTGGTCATCTTTCTTAATATCATATGGTGTGCTGTTAAGCTTTGCCCTGCTCTTCCTTGACAGTTTACTACATTAGAGGAATGAAATAATTCCAAACTGCAGTGACAATTAACTCAATGCAGCAACTGTATGAGAGAAATTCCTTCAAAACTCCAGAAAGTACTGGCTCTTCAGCATGACTGGGGGAAAGGGCCATCTTGCCAAGTACACTAGAAGAAAGTACCTCTGTAACCTGACGTGCTGTATCAGCCATCAGCCTTGCAAGTTCCACCTGCTGAGCGATCATTTTAGTTGTGGACTCTTGCAGCATCTCTTGGCGAACCTGTACAAACTGCTGCAGAGTTTCTGCACATGCCTGAGAAGACAAAGAGAGGTTTTCATGTCCAGCAATTGATAATTCAGATACTTTAATCAAGAGACAGAGCACTATTAAAATGCAATGTGGAATTGACTTATGATCCAGTAAGAACACTGCATTGACCTTGCATCATGTTTCATCATGCAACGTAAGCTCACTGACATGGCTTCTGTTTTACAATCAAGCCTTTAAGCCTTTCCCTCTCCTCCAATGGCACACTAACCTAGTCATAGTGTGATTTTATTTTTTTGATTTCCAGTATTTGCAGTTCTTTGTTTTTTTTTTATTTAACCTGGTCATGGTATTATGAGATTGTTTCCATGATGGGGAGATGTATTCAACCTTAAAACTAAAAACCAGACCATTCAGAACTGTAAAAGCAGGAATTAATTATTTAATTCATTCTCAGGATGTAGATATCCCTGACACTGACTGTCCAACCACAACTGTCATTAAAAGGTGAAAGTTAGTGATCTTCTTAAACCACGGCAGTCCACGTGGCTGCAAGATACTCCCAATGTATGTCAGACCATTGTAGGCAGCAAAGGAAGAGCAATATATTTTAAAGTCATAACTATATGCAGCGTTCCCAGGCATTTGCTGCCCTGTTCTTCCAGACAGAATAGGTCATGAGTCTAGGTCTGTCAAAGGAGCCTTCAATGAGTTCTTGCAGAGCATCTTATAGATGGTGCACCTTGTTGCTACCATATACAGATGACAGAGGGAATAGGCACTTAAGGTGGTGGACATAATTCAAATCATGCTAATGTTTTGTAATGGATGATGTTGAGCTTCCTGAGTATCGCTGGAACTGCACTCCTCCAGGTAAGCGGGGAGTATTCCATCATAATGCTTTCCTAGACCTGTTCATCTCTCAGCTCCATTTCCTCCTTTAAACACTCCTTAAAATCCAACTTAACCAAAATTTTGAATATCTTGCACGACTTAGCATAAGCTTTTCCATTTGATCCTTTTTTGAAGTATTTTGTGATACTTTATTATTTTAAATGCTTTTTATACAGCAAATTGCTGTGATGAGATGATACTTTTATTTTGCATGTGTTTTGAGGGATAAGGCTGATGAAAAGCGAAAGGGCATTTCGGCATAAACAAATTTAAACTCAATTACATAAGAGAATTAAGAGGCTGATTGTTCTCCTCTTGTTCCTATATCCCAATGACAAGTTGTGAATATGCATTCCACAATTCTGGTGATCCCTCGGTCGGCCATTGCTTGCTAACATAGTCCTCAACTGAAGAACAATTCAAAAAAAGCTGCAGTCTATTTTTATTGCCACGATCTTTATTGGTCAAGTGGATACTCCTTATCCTCATGGTTCTACTCTCTCTGTATGGGTTCTACCAAAGAAATCGCAAATATGGCATCAGAGGCAGTTCTGTACTGTGTTCCTCAGATGGGGACAATCTGAAGCAAAAACTGCCGTTTAAAGAAGCTAAAGTTTTCACGGTGTCATTGACATCTTCAGGTCATTGCAAAGTCCTTCTCAGCCAATGGAGTTCTTTCAAAATATAGTCACGCTGTCCAAGAAGGGCCTTTTGACAAGCTCCTAAAAAGACAGCATCTACAATAGTGAGGAATTCATATTGAGCAGGATAACAGGAGAACTCCCTTAGACTTCTTCAAGTATTAACACGGATCTTCTCCATCCACTGGAATAGAAGATGGAAACTTGCTTTAACATCTTGCCTGAAAGGTTTCATCTCTAAGAATGCAGCAGTCCTGCTCTAGAGTGAGGGCATATGGTCGGCTTACATTCAAGTCGAAGCATGGGGCTTGAAACTAAAATGTTTTCATTCAGAGGCAGCTGCATTCACAATGAGATAAACTGACATTTGTATCACACCTTTATACTATAACATCCCATGGACGTTGACAGGAACATGATTACAGAATATGGCAAGTAGCCACATAAGAAGTGCTCAGATAAAACATAGCTTTTAAGGAGCTTCTTAAAGAAAGACAGGGACACATTCAGGTTCAGTAAAGAAATTTCAGTGCCTGGATGGTCAATAGTTGAAGGAGCCACTGTCAATCAGACACTAAAATAGACTGCAGCCTTTTTTTTAATCGTTCTTGGGTTGAGGACTATGCCAACAAGCAGGCCTTTATGGCCCACCTAGAGATCACCAGAATTACAGAATGCAAATTCACAACTTGTCATTAAGGCATTAAAACACAGGAGCAAGCTTGCACAAGTAACTAAGAACAATAGCAAGGATTATATTGATTAAGCTTTCTATCTCTTAAGATACAGAATTCCAAGAAGTAAAAACACAGGAACCTGCAACCTTCCAAACGTACTCACCCAAATCAAAGTCAGCATAGCCTCCCTTTGTCCCATTTCTGTAACATGTCCAGTCCTATATCCCCCTTCATCATCTACATTCCTGACGTCATCTTGTTCAACCCCACTCCATCAAGTTGTGTGTCTCAGTCTTTAGAATTCACTCCTTAAGGTCTTACAATCTGTCCAGGTTTTCTTTCGAATCTCCGAAATGTTAACTCTTCTTTCCTCCCACAGATGCTGCTGAGTGTCACCAGCAACCTATGTTTTTACTTCTAAAACTGTACCTTCTACTGTCCCCATAGTCTGGGTTTGCCGTTGATTTTCATGATGATATTTTCATGATGTGCTTTTGGTGAGAGGGGCAGTTTACCGGTGGAGCAGAACAGGGCAGGGGTGGGGAGAGGTTTGGCTTCAATGTTAAAGGCACTTTATAAATATAATTTGTTTGTTCTTATTGCATGGTGAGAAGCAGTCAACACTGAATTCCTTGCATTTCAAGACACCTGTTACATGTTCAAGTACCTGTACTGCTTTCTGTCTGGCCTCCTCGAGCTGCCTCTGACTTGCAGCAGCTTCCTGCTCGGCCTTCAGCTTCAGCAGGGCTATGTCGTGCTCATGTCTCTGCTGTTGGGCCTGGACACAAACAAAGATTAAATAGGAACCATCACTCTACATTCAACTGCTCTGCTCTGTGAAAAACTGGTATTTAAATTTGCAGTGTCGAGAGAGAGAGAGTAACAATTGAAATGCAAAGGCACCAAAATCTTAAAAGTAACAAATGACAAGATTTTAATCAGTTAATTTTCAGATTGCAACTTTATAAATAAAAAAAACATTTTCTCATAAATCTCATCATAATGGCATAAATTTTATAAAGCTGAAATTTCTTGAAAACTTGGCAAGTTTGCCCTGCTTCTATCAGTCAACTTGTAAAGTGCAGTCACGCGCAGGTTCGATGCTAATATCTGCACATTTAAGATTAGGCATTGTCCTGGTACAACACAACACCAGGGAAAGTAAATTTAATCTTTAGTTTTGGAAAAATCTTTGTTTGCCTGATGTAACTGAAGAACGTTGCTCAGAATATTGCCTGGTTTGGGAAACGAGCGCAGCCATTATCACTTCAGACAATTTTACAAAATCATTCCTGAAACAGCACAAGGCATAGACCCGTACCTTTAGGATCTGAGCCAACGACACAGTCTCTTGTTGAGCAAGGGCTACTCCCCGAGTCGTGTCTATCTCCGATAGCTGACAGATGGACTCTTCTATAGCATCCAAGTAAGTGTGTTGAGCAGTCATGTGGTGTTGGACACTTGGCGGGGAGCTGAGCATCGAGGCTGCAATAACCAAAATGAAAAGTGTAATTACAATTTTTACAATTAGTTAAAAAATGCATTGGGATCATGAGGTTAACTGCACGCCTCTCCAGGATTCAAAACAAGTTCAGGAACTGAATAAAAAATGACAAGGGACAAGACATTGAAATTTTCATGAGATTCACAGGATACAACAAATAGCAAAGCGTGCAGAAGATCCAAACCCAATCATTGTATTTGGGTCCTGGTGAATGATCAGGAATGCAACAAAGGTTCACCAGACTTGTTTCCAGGACATTCTCATGGGGAGAGATTGGGAAAACTGGACCTGCATTCTCCAGCATTTTGAATTGATTTCATTGAAATCTACGAAATACTTAAAGGGTGGATGTAGTTAACATTTCCCCCGTTGGGGAGTCTAGGACTGGTGGGACCACTTAAAAATGAGAGCATGTCACTTCGGTCTGAGCTGATGACAATTCTGCTGCTTCAGGGTCATGAACCTTTGGAATTCACTACCACAGAGAGCTGTGAAAGCATAGTCATCAAGTATGTTTTATGTAAAAATTGACGGATTTGATTTCCAACAGTGTATGGGGTCATGGGAACAGGGTGGCTAAAACGATACTGAAGCACTGATCAGCCATGATCGTACTGAATGACAGGGGCTGGCTCAACAGGCTGAATAGGCTACTTCTGCTTCATGTTCCTCAGACAGGATCCGACCACTTGAATGAAAAAGCACCTGCTTCCACGTCACGTGGCACCTCATCATTTCTTCCAATCATCACTATGCCTCTCACTTCACCTTGGTTGTCTACTTACTCAGGGTTTTATTTAAAAAAAAACCTACTCTCATGGCGATGTTTAGGACAAACAAATGACAGTTACAGAAGACATGATTCCGAGAGTTCCAACCTGCAGCAGAGGATGTGGAGGGCCTGGCTGCAGTAACACTGATGTCGGTTAGAGAAGGTGAAGGTGTGGAGGTAGTAGCACACAGCTGCCTTTTCCCCTCGCTGGATGTTATCACTGCGCCATTCTGAAAAGTGCTCTGAGACATAGAACTCACAGTGGAATGGAACGATGGAGAGCTTGTGCTTTTCTTTGATGACTCCCCGTGAGCACTGAAAGCACAAAATTTACATAATCACAAATGTTGACAACTGCCAAAATGAGACATCACTTAAACCATTTAACACTGCAGATTTCATGCCATCAAGTATCTGTTTGCTGAAACTCTGCTTTAAACAATCTGTCGGACTTAGTCGGCATTAGGGATAAACAGAGTCAAAAAGTGTGGCACTGGAAAAGCACAGCACGTCAGGCAGCATCCAAAGAGGAGAGTCCATGATACCGGCGCAAGCCCTTCATGAGGATAAACAGCCATCCTTACTTGATGGGCCCATGTTCCCTCTACTATTCCCAAAAGCCAATCTTCTACAATACCATTCCCACTCTTAAATTTAAACAACAATGTACTGACTGGACACAGCAGCCTAAAGGCTGATGAACCTGCCAAACCTGACAATCCAGACAACAGCTTCGCAACATACTCGCCAAGGCCTAAAAGGTCCTTCGGGTTTACCAGTCCATTTGATTCATCAAGAGGATTCATCAGTGACTACCATCACACTAGCCACCGTCTGGTTGGTAGCTCTCTGGGATGCCAGAGGAAAAATAAAGGACAACTACATCACATGCACATCAACAGACAGCACACAATTATACAAGAGCTGAAGACTTTCCAAAATCACATGCACTACATAAAGCAAATGCTCACTGATGACTACTTGCCCTTGATGAAGTCCAAAAAACCCCAACAACCCAATTTCTATAAGTGTCAAGGAGAATTCACCCCAGCTGGATATGTTGGACACTGGATATGTTGGACTATCCAGTGTCGGCTTCCTAAAATATGCTGAGTATCTGGATTATTTGCGAAGCACTAATACCACTCAGCTATCACCTCCCCTTGAAATAAAACTTGATGCCAATGACAGTCTGTAACTTTATTAATTTGGTGACTTCCATAACTTCACCTTGTATTTTCCCTCTACTAACTGTCTCTTCCACCAGTAGAAGCAATTCTTCCAAAGTCCTGACCAGTTTTGAGGTCTCCTCTGAATCACTGTTCAATCAAACTGATCAGCAATTTATCGAATCTCTCTTGATTACTATAATCAACGAATGTCAAGTTAACACTTTCTGGTTCCTGTGCACAGCCTTGAAGTCCTTCCTGAATTAGGGTTCCCAATACTGGGGACAACATTCTAACTGTAGCTTAACCAGTGATTTGTGATGGTTTAACATCATTCATTTTTGTACTCCAGTTCCTATTTATAAAAGCTTAATGGCTCTGATGAACTGATGATGATCTAAATACTGCACAAGACTGAGCTTCACTAACGTATCTCCATTAATAGTTGGTTCACAGAGCAGTGAGCATTGAATAAAAACCAAATAGAACCAACTAAGGTGGGCTACACGGCAAAGGATTCTTGTAAACACATTCTATTATTATTATTCCATCTTGGAAATTGTGCCCATGTTTCTAATGGAAACTGCCTCAGGCTACTGGCAGACCCCAGTTTACGAATGGTTTCTGTTCTAGAGTGCTTCTGCAAGTCAATTTGTACACAAGTTGGAACACACTGTAAAAAGTCATAAGTACAGAAAATGTTTGCATGCAAGATCTTTAAAATTACATCCTCGGATGAGATTACGTGTGAAAGAACAAGCATTCTGAAGTCTGGGATCCTCTATGTATCTATCCTGCCACTGTTGACTCTGTCGTGCTTTGAGTGTCAGGAGAGTGTAACTATAAGCTGTCATGCAGGTATTGGTTGTTTCTAATATATGCACAACTGAAGGAATTGATAACAGAAAGTGACCGACAGAAAGTACATACGTCTGGTCATACCTATCTGCAGTTAGTGGATCTCTGAATTCAACTTGACTGCTCTTCATAATGTTACTTTCCAGAGTGGTAGATCGCAAGGGGCTGCGGAAGGTGTTGACCTTCCGTGATTTTCTGCGACTACTGGATTTGACAGATGTAGCACTGAGTATAGAATTCTCCAGATACCTTCCATCTGATAGAAATAGAAACAAAGTTTAAGAAGTAAAAAAGGAGCATGCATTCCATTATCACAATCAATGGGATTGGTTAGTAAGCACAAGTTTCTCTCAAATTGTTGCTGTCAGAATATAGAAGAGATAGATGGTAATTTAATTCTTGTCCACCTCCTCAAATTCTGTGGACCAGCACAAAGTGATAAACCAGACATTTGGGGGAATCTGCAATGGGCAACAGGTGTTGACACAGATGGGAGCAGGAGATGACCACTTCAGGAGGGTTGACTTTGCCTGCTAAGTCTTACTAAAGAAGCTCCATAAATTAGAGAGAAGGAAAAGATTCCATAGCCTCAGTTTCTGTTGCAAATGCTTTCAAAACACTGCAAAATGTCAGTGCATGAACCTCGACCATTTAACTTAATTTCACCAGGGTTATTAATTTTATCTGATCAATAATGGCCAGCATGAGGTCAAGAGTAACTGTTGATCTAATTGCCATGAACAACTATTTTGTATTCCTTCCACTTACCCAGTCTGCTAATTTTTCGAGTAGCACTGCTCAAAGCTTCCCTCGTATCCATCACTGTGTCTGTCACTGCAGTAGTGGTGGGTATAGCTTCAAGCCTGTTTTCTATGTACTGCAACTTGGGATGAAAGAAAAATAATGAATCAAACACAATGCAAGTTAAAATAGTCTGTTTCCTGCAGTAAAAACTCTTAGGATAGACCCAGGCAGGAATCAAAGGGGAACTAGAAAACATGCAGGGTGTCAAATATATATTTTGAGGGATTTTGGAAGTTAAGAAGCAGGAAATGTCAGGGTGAGGCTGGGAAGTATGGAGCTAAAATGTTCAGCGGACAGAATGACCTGAGGTATGGAGGGGGCCAGGGCAGAAAAGAGTTGGAAAAGTAAACAGGAGCCACAAACAAATCTGTACATAGGAATTTTGCAGCTGAAGGACTGGGTTAAGGCAGAGAATGAAGATAAATAACAAGAGAGTGATAAGCAAGCAGGGCTATGATGCAGAAGATAGAATGTGTAGAAATGTACAGCATGGAATTAAAGAAGTCAGCATGTGGAAACTGCACACAAAGAAGAATCAGCCATTCAGTCCTTTGAGCCTGCTCCACGGTTTAACAAGACCATGGTGATCATGAATGTAACCCAAATACACATTCCCTCCTATTCCTGATAACCTTTTATTCCCTCTTTACAAGAATGCATCCACTATGGACTTGAAAATGTTCGAGGGCTCTGCTTCCACTGCTTTTTCAGGAAGTGAGCTCCAAAGACTTATGACCCTCAAACATATGGAGCCAATCTTTCCATTTTAAACCAGCAACCTCTCACTTTTAAACAGTTCTAGATGCCCCGATTAAGTGGAAGCATCCTCTCTACATCCATCCTATCAAAGCCCCTTAAGTCACTTTTTATTTTCCTAACCTCCAGCAAGACAAGCCCAATCTATGCAACCTTTCTTCATAAGGCAACCCTCCACTGCAGGGCTGCTAAATCTTCTCTGAACTGCTTTCAACACATTTACATCCTTCCTTAAATAAGGTGACCAATACAATACACAGCACTTCAGATGGGATCCCACCAATGGCCTGTACAACTGAGGCATAACCTCCCTTGTGTTCGAGTCCCTTTGCAATAAATTAAAACATTCTATCAGCTTACCCAATTTTTTGCTGTGACTGCATTTGAGCCTTTTGAAAATCATGCACCTGGACATTCACATCCCTCTCTCTCACAGCTCAGCAATCTCCCACCAATTAGATAATATACTTTTTTATCTTTCTTGCCAAAGTGAAAAAAAATCACTTTTCCCACATTTCAACTAAGTCAGATCTTTGCCCACTCACTTAAACTACTGGTAACTTTTTTGCAACCCCATGTTTGCTTCACAGCCTACTATTCTCCTTGTGTTGGCAGTAAATTTGGCAACTTATCTTCCATCCCTTCATCCAAGTCATTTTATAAATCATAAGCAGTTGAGACGCAGCACCGAGCCCTTTGGCACACCACTTGTTACATTCTGCCAACCTGAAAAAGACCCATTTATGCCGATTCTCTTCCTGTTTCCCAGCCAATCTCCTATTTATGGTAACATGTTAAACTCTTGTAAGATGAGGTATTACTTTCAGTAATAACCTTTAATGTGGCCTTTTATCAAATGAAAAAGGGACATTCTTAGGTCAGGCAGCATCCGTGAAGTAGGAGAATCGACCTTTTGGACATAAGCCCTTCATCATAAGCCCTCATTCCTGATGAAGGGCTTATGCCTGAAACGTTCATTCTCCTGCTTCTTGGATGCTGCCCGACCTGCTGTGCTTATCCAGCACCACACACTCGACTCTGGTCTCCAGCATCTGCAGTCCTCACTTTTTCCCTGGAGTGGTACATTGGTAAATAAACTATGTAAAGACCAGATCTTTTCAGTTTTCTGTATTTTTGATTATGGATTGAAGTGAGAAAACTGTTTAAAAACCAAGGAGTGCTGAAGTTTTTGAAGGAGAAAGTGAGTCTGCAGATGCTGGAGATCAAAGTTGAAACTTTATTGCTGGAACAGCACAGCAGGTCAGGCAGCATCCAGGGAACAGGAGATTCGACGTTTCGGGCACAGGCCCTTCTTCAGGAATGAGCAGAGAGTGTTCAGCAGGAGAAGATAAAAGGTAGGGAGGAGGGACTTGGAGGAGGGGTGTTGGAAATGTGATAGGTGGAAAGAGGTCAAGGTGAGGGTGATAGGTCGGAGTAGGGTGGAGGCGGAGAGGTCAAGAAGAAGACTGCAGGTCAGGAAGGCGGTGCCGGGCTGGAAGGATCCGGCTGAGACAAGGTGGGGGGAGGGGGGATGAAGAAACTGGTGAAGTCCAAGTTCATCCCCTGCGGTTGGAGGGTTCCCAGTCGGAAGATAAGACGCTCCTCCTCCGACCGTCGGGTTGTTGTGGTTTGGCGGTGGATGAGTCCAATGACCTGCATATCCTCGGTGGAGTGGGAGGGGGAGTTGAAATGCTGTGCCACAGGTTGGTTGGGTTGGTTCGTCCGGGTGGCCCAGAGGTGCTCCCTGAATCGCTCCGCAAGTAGGCGGCCTGTCTCCCCAATATAGAGGAGGCCACACCGGCTGCAGCGGATGCAGTAGATGATGTGGGTGGAGGTGCAGGTGAATCTGTGGCGGATATGGAAGTTTCCCTTGGGGCCTTGGAGAGAAGTGAGGGGGGAGGTGTGGGCGCAAGTGTTGCACCTCCTGCGGTTGCAAGGGAAGGTGCCGGGAGTGGTGGTTGGGTCGGTGGGGGGTGTGGATCTGACAAGGGAGTCGCGGAGGGAGTGGTCTCTACGGAAAGCTGATAGGGGAGGGGAGGGAAATATATCCTTGGTGCTGGGGTCTGTTTGGAGGTGGCGGAAGTGACGGCGGATGATGCGCTGTACATGGAGATTGGTGGGGTGGTAGGTGAGGACCAGTGGGGTTCTGTCCTGGTGGCGGTTGGAGGGGCGGGGCTCAAGGGCGGAGGAGCGGGAAGTGGAGGAGATGCGGTGGAGGGCACCGAGCGGGAAGTGGAGGAGATGCGGTGGAGGGCACCGCATCTCCTCCACTTCCCGCTCCTCCGCCCTTGAGCCCCGCCCCTCCAACCGCCACCAGGACAGAACCCCACTGGTCCTCACCTACCACCCCACCAATCTCCATGTACAGCGCATCATCCGCCGTCACTTCCGCCACCTCCAAACAGACCCCAGCACCAAGGATATATTTCCCTCCCCTCCCCTATCAGCTTTCCGTAGAGACCACTCCCTCCGCGACTCCCTTGTCAGATCCACACCCCTCACCGACCCAACCACCACTCCCGGCACCTTCCCTTGCAACCGCAGGAGGTGCAACACTTGCGCCCACACCTCCCCCCTCACTTCTCTCCAAGGCCCCAAGGGAAACTTCCATATCCGCCACAGATTCACCTGCACCTCCACCCACATCATCTACTGCATCCGCTGCAGCCGGTGTGGCCTCCTCTATATTGGGGAGACAGGCCGCCTACTTGCGGAGCGATTCAGGGAGCACCTCTGGGCCACCCGGACGAACCAACCCAACCAACCTGTGGCACAGCATTTCAACTCCCCCTCCCACTCCACCGAGGATATGCAGGTCATTGGACTCATCCACCGCCAAACCACAACAACCCGACGGTCGGAGGAGGAGCGTCTTATCTTCCGACTGGGAACCCTCCAACCGCAGGGGATGAACTTGGACTTCACCAGTTTCTTCATCCCCCCTCCCCCCACCTTGTCTCAGCCGGATCCTTCCAGCCCGGCACCGCCTTCCTGACCTGCAGTCTTCTTCTTGACCTCTCCGCCTCCACCCTACTCCGACCTATCACCCTCACCTTGACCTCTTTCCACCTATCACATTTCCAACTCCCCTCCTCCAAGTCCCTCCTCCCTACCTTTTATCTTCTCCTGCTGAACACTCTCTGCTCATTCCTGAAGAAGGGCCTGTGCCCGAAACGTCGAATCTCCTGTTCCCTGGATGCTGCCTGACCTGCTGTGCTGTTCCAGCAATAAAGTTTCAACTCTGAAGTTTTTGAAAGCAAGTTACCTGACACTTATTCTAAGCTCTGTTTACACAGTTGCTGATTCAAGCAGTATTGAAAGGTTTACAGATAAGCTGCTGCCAAGGTCTGTGTACAAGGGAAGATCCGGTCAGCAACAAGATTAGTATGCAGACTAGTACCCAGTTATCGATGACAAAGGTCTTCTGCCTGCCAACAGTGAGGTGATTGGCTCTCAGTAAATAAACAGTTGGGTCTGAGAACAAGACAGTGAGAGCCACCAGATCTCCACAAGCTCAGGAGTTGTCTCAGTTGTGTGCAACTTGCCCTCTCCTGTAGCTCTTTGGTCACGTAATGGCAAGTTATACAGAAAAAGTTGGAATCATCAGTGAGCACAGCATTTTATCAACATAATCATGTTTCTTGAGTAAAACTATTCTAGTTTTTTTTGGTATCCTAATCCCAATACGTACAAGACGAAAAACTTCAATTACTTGCCTTCTTTCAATAATGTTTACATTCTCTGTATCTTTCTAAGCAAACGAAATAAGAGAAGCAACCCATTCGGCACCTCAAATCTGCTCCACCTTTCAATATAATCACGGCTGCTCTGTTTCCAATTCGAACTCCAATTACCTTCAATTCCCATGCCAAACATAAACCACCTCTGTAAAAAAAATTCAATGAACCCACCCCCATTGGCAGAGCAGAGTTCCATCAGTTTCCCTCATGATTGTAATTTCACCAAGTCCACTGCTCCTTTCCACTACCTGATTGACAGTTAGTCCAGGAATGTCTCTTTGAATCCTCTACCATTCCCTTGTTATCTACTATTTAATCTCCATTCTCACTTTCTGCAGGACCAGCACCTCATTTTACTTCACACTGCAGGAAGAGGTCATTCAGCCCATCATGCCTTCACCAGCTTTAGTGTCTGACAAACATCTGCTTTTTTCCTTTATTGCTGCACACCATTACTATCCAAAAAAAACCCAATGCCTTATTGAATGACTTAACTGAACCTTTCTGCTCCACACTTCTATGCAGTGTATTCCATATCCGAACAACTCGCTGTATGAAAAAGATATTTTGTTCCTCACACCACTCTTGCTTCATTGGCACAATATGTCAATCTATGTCCTCTCATCGCTGTTTATTTCACAAGCGGAAATAGCTTCATCCCAGCTATTCTGTCCATTTTGCATGCCTGACTATGTTCCTCCCATATTAATTTTTTCGTCCTGATTAACCTTTTAGTTATTACCTGCTATCTTTATATTCTGACCAATCATCTGACCTGCCACTCATCTTTGCACAATAACCTCAAGTCTGATATTAACTTCAGATACTAATTTCCCTAATTTCTTTCATTAACAGATTCCTCACAGCAGAGGAGATGGAGTGAGAACATGATCAAGATGTATAAAATTATGAGGGGCGTAAACAGGGTAGACGGGAAAAAAACCTTCTCCCTTGGGAGAAGTGATCAATATCAGGAGACATGGATTTAAGTTAAAAAGGAATAGGAAAAGTGTTTTTAATCAGGGAGTGGTGTAAGAGTGTTAGAAGCAGAAACCCTTGTGACATTTAATTAGATGTACAACTGAGATATCAAAGTGCACAAGGCAATGAACCAGGTGCTGGAAAATTGGATCAAAATAGTCAGGTGGCTGCTTTTGACCAGCGAAGACTTGAACCAGAGTCCTTTCATGCGCTGTACCCCTCTATGACTCTACCATGTGTCCAGCTTTGGAATTTTCCTTTATAATAGAAATAAACTGATTTATTCACGATGAGTGTCTCTCTGGTTGAGCCAGCATCTATTGCCCATCCCTGGATGCCATGGAGAAGATATGGTGAACCACATATTTGAAGCCCTGCAGTCCATTTATTGCAGGTCAACCCACAATGCCATTAGGGAGAGAGTTGCAGGATTTCCAACCAACAATACTGAAGAAGCGTTGATATATTTCTGATCAGGAACAGGATGCAGCTTGGATAGCAACTTGCTGGTGTTGGTGCTCTTATGTATCTGCTGCCTTTGTCCTTTAAGGTGCCAATGGATTTGGAAAGTGCCACCCTGTCAGCCTCAGAGAACTTCTGTAAGTATATTATGTAAATGGTACAGATTGGTGCTGATTGTTGAAGTTGGAGGAAGTGAAGGTTTGTGCATGTGGTGTTAGCCCTGGGCTGTTTTGTCCCAAATAGTGTCAAGCTTCTTTGGTATTAGTAGACTTGCACTCATCCAGGCAAGTTGAAAATATTCCATCACACTACTGAATTGTGCAATGTAGATGGTGAACTGCAACATGCGCTAGTAATTCAACCAGATAGCCAAAAATAATCATGGGACAGCAAACTTTATTTTAACTGGCACTTTATGAACTGTCGCTCTTGATAAACCAACAAAAATTATTCACCTGAAATACTCGAAGGTTACTGCATTTTCGTGGTGTCAGAGTAGTGAGTTGAGGCTGCAAGTGAGAAGGCACTCTGCCATTAAGTTTTATTTAAGGCAAATGTGCATGTTTGTTTCAGTGAGTTATATTATAAATAAAGTAATGTGTATACCCCTGCATTACGTTTCTAATACTTAGCATGTGTTTTTGCATTGACTGTGTCAGTTTGTTGGCTATTGGAATATTTGATCAACCAGCACTCCTGGTCCCATTGGTGCTGGTTAATAAAACATTTACTGTGTCTTCAAAAACAGACATGGCGGGAAAAGCTCAGTAGCAGCATCTGTAGAGAGAAATCAATTAACATTTCGGGTTCAGTGACTCTTCCTCACAACATGGAGAGAAATGAGAGTTAATGTTTCAGTGTTCAGAGGAAGGATCACTGAACCAGAAGTGTTAACGAATTTCTCTCCAAATATGTTGCCAGGCCTTCTGAGCTTTTCCAGCAATCTCTGTTTTTGTTTCAGATTTCCAAAGTTCTTTTGGTTTTTATGCTGTACATTCAACCAAGTTTTTGCTGGCGATCTGATTATCCAGTAGTAACATCAACTAGCTATTATGTCATAACAGTTGGAGTGATGACACCGTAATACCTTCCTTGAAACAATGACCTGAATTCAAAAAATACTTCATTGGCAGAGAGCCATTTTGAGATGTCCCATAACCACAAAAGTCACCATTTAAATGTAAATATTTCTTTCTTTATAACAGACCTTTGGCCATAGGATCAATTGATCTCTAATCTGCCACACAGTATTGATGACTAGACCCAGTAGTCACCACAAAAATGATTGAAGGCACGACAACTAACTGGAGTAGTTTGCAAATCAGCACCACTATACCTTGCCTCGTACTTCGACTCTTTATCAGTCTCTGATTTAGTAGGGCTGACTTATTAGATGTTTCACTCCACAACTTGTCAGCTCACCTAAAACAAAAGCAAAGCAAAGACAATCAACAACACTGATTTTCAGATTCAGATTAGATTACATTACAAGTTTGCAATCGGAAACTCAAATACTTATTTTGGATTTGGATTTTCAATTTGGTCAAAAACAGAAATATTAAGTCGACATTATTTAATGATAATGAAATACAACATTTTGTATAAACAATTGAAATCTGGTTTGTATACCAACGTTGAGCCTTACAGCACAAACAAATCCTTCACCAGTGTGGGACGTTCTCCAGTCCTGAGAGATAATGTAGCTTCAGTGAGGAATGTGAAAGAATTAAGTAGTAAGATCAAACTAGGAGCATCTGTGTGTGTACACCAGAACCAAAATCAAATAATATCAGTAAGCATCAACAGAAGCCCAAGCCCATGTTCTCCCGGCTTTTATTCCATAACAATTGGAGCCACGACACACAACATCATAATACTCCCTTGGAACAATGACCAGAATTCAAAAAATACCTCATTTGCAGAGAGCCATTTTGAGATGTCCCATAACAACAAAGATCACTGGACCAGAAATGCTAACGGATTTTTCTCCACAGAGGCTGCCAGACCTGCTGAGCCTTTCCAGCAATTTCTTTTTTTTTGTTTCAGATTTCCAGCAGTTCTTTTGTTTTTTGTGTGGTATATTCAATCAAGGTTTTGCTGGGGATCTGATTATCCAGTACTAACACCAACTGGCTATTAGGTCATAACAATCAGAGCCACGACATCATAATACCTCCCTTGTAACAATGACCTGAATTCAAAAAATACTTCATTGGCAGAGAGCCATTTTGAGATGTCCCACAATCACAAAAGTCACCATTTAAATGTAAATATTTCTTTCTTTATAACAGTTCTTTGGCCACAGGATCAAATGATCTCTAATCTGCCACACAGTATTGATGGCTAGACCCAGTAGTCACCACAACAATGATTGAAGGCACTACAACTAACTGGAGTAGTTTGCAAATCAGCACCACTATACCTTGCCTCGTACTTCGACTCTTTATCAGTCTCTGATTTAGTCGGGCTGACTTGTTAGATGTTCTACTCCACAATTTGTCAGCTCACCTAAAACAAAAACAAAGCAAAGATAATCAACAACACAGATTTTCAGATTCAGATTAGATTACATTACAAGCTTGCAATCAGAAACTCAAATGTGGGACGTTCTCCAGTACTGAGAGGTAATGTAGCTTCAGTGAGGAATGTACTAGTAGTAAGTAGTAGGTTCAAACTAGGAGCATCTGTGTGTGTATACACCAGAACCAAAATCAAATAATGTCAGTAACCATCAACAGAAGTCCAAGTCCTTGTTCCCCTGGCTATTATGCCATAACAATTGGAGCCATGACATCGTAATACCTACCTTGGAACAATGACCAGAATTCAAAAAATACCTCATTCGCAGAGAGCCATTTTGAGATGTCCCATAACAACAAAGATCACTGAACCAGAAATGTTAACTGATTTCTGTCCAAAGATGCTGCCAGACCTGCTCAGCCTTTCTAGCAATTTCTGTTTTTGTTTCAGATTTCCAGCAGCTCTTTTGGTTTTTGTGCTGTATATTCAACCAAGTTTTTGTGAGGAATCTGATTATCCAGATTATCGTGATCATCAAGTCGCTATTATGCCAGAACAATTGGAGCTACGACGTCATAATACCTCCCTTGAACCAATGACCAGAATTCAAAAAATACTTCATTGGCAGAGAGCCATTTTGAGATGTCCCATAACCACAACACTCATTATTTAGATGGAAATATTTCTTTCTTTATAACAGTCCTTTGGCCAAATATTTGCCCCTGCAAATATTTGGTTGTTTTTCTGAGACTCTACCATTCAGTAAACAACTGCTAATCTGGCCAAGTCCCATTTCCTGGTCCCTACATTATCTAGTCTCTTTTCCTTCTCACAATGTAAATGTTCCATTTATGTAAATTAATGGTTAATAGTCATTTACTGACGTTAGTAAAATTAAACCATGATTGACATTTTTTTCTTACAATACAGACCTCTTTTCACAACTCTACCAGTTCACTTCACGCTAAATGCATGTTCCCTTTCCACAAGACAAATTATTTATCAGAAATGTGCAATAAATACATTGTGGCATTTCTCATTATGATTGAGACAGAGTCACAGAGAGTCACAGAGAGTAATAGATTGTCACAGAGTGTCACAAAGAGTCCAATAGTCACAGAGATCCACAGCACAGAAATCTTTTCCGAACGTGAAATATTCATAACTGAACAGGGAGTTTGATAAAGCAACTACAGCAGGTGGTAAAAGGTCACAATAGGGATATGTTACTGCAGCTGCAATCTGCAGAGAAAGTCCAACTTATGCTCAGACACAAATGCCCAGTTTATGTCTGGCAGGTCAATGTCCTTTATATGCCTCCATTACCCACCCTTGGAAAATGGTGGATAAATGAATGAGCTCTTCAAATATTATTGCCTGTTATAGCAAATGCCTTTGATACAGAAACAAAGAATGGTTCGAACAAACATTTATTTGAAAGTGACTGGAAGCTCAGAGGTTGGCTTGTGTCATGGCAGAAATGTTTCTCATCAGGAACTAGAAAACAGCTGACACACGGTTATATGCTGTGACTACTCTGAAGGTTTAATGAAAGTTCCAGTTTTTAAAAAATAACTGAGGGAGAAAGGTAAATCACTTTGATGACTATTAGTTTGGGACACTTGATGTTGTTGTGAACGTACTGTTCACTGCAAACAATTAAACACGAGCCAGAACAGCCATGTGCTTTTCAGGTAATAATGTAGATTCACAAGGAAGCACAACATTGAAACAATGGAACAATTTACAGAGGAACCTTGATTACCCGAGCGACATGGGCAGAGTGTTTTGTTTGGATAATTGAATGCTGGGTAATACAGTTTAGCCAAGCATCGGGATCTTACAATCTACTTCGGATGATCCGAAATTCTGATAATCGAATGCCAGATAATCGAGGCTCCTCTGCATGTAGATTAATCAAATATCCTATAAATCAAAGAAGTTTAATTTTTAAACAATAAAGTCTGATAATCTGCTTGATCTTTTGCTGTTCTCTATCAATTGAGGTCTTCAGGGCAATGAATAAAATTTATTGACATGGGAATGTGTGGAAGGGATGAAAATTCAGGAAATTAGCTGGTTCTGAATTGATTTAGACAAATAAAGAGGATCAGAATGGGAGAAATATCATATAATGTGCAGACTACACCGAAAGGATATTTCATCACAACTCTGCAACTTATTTAAAGAGCAAGAAAGGGCCGTCACTGACCAGATAGCAGTTGTGTAGCCTGAGACAGTAGATTGTGGGTTCAAATCCCACCAGAGATTTGAGCAGATCTCTCAGGCAGACATTTCACTCCAGGTAGTTCTTCCATAACACAATGGTTGCTTTGCTGTCCAACCCCCATGATATCGGAAAATCACATTTTAGAAACAGCACTTAAAATCTTCGCGATGTAATCGGGTTACAGCCAACACATGTTTTCAGAGTTTGTTCCTTAGAAACAGTGTCCCCAATTTGTCAATCATGTTATCGCAAATTTGTGTTAATGAAATGCATGTTATAGCAGAATGACCTGTCCAGTACTGAGGGAGTACTGCACTATGTTGCAGATGGTGTCCTTCAGAGGAGATGAATGCAGAAGACCTCAGCATTCTGGCCAATATTTATTTTCAACAGATTATCCTATTCAACAATTTGCTGTTTTGATGAACCGAACATGCTCAAATTGTATTTTGCATTTGCTATTTCATAAACTACAAAGTGTTCACTGGCTGTAAGCCACATAAAGAATGTTCCATGATTGTAAACGGTGCCATTTAAAACAAGTTTTCTTTTCTTTTCTGAAGTTGCACAGATCAATACTAGACAACAGACACAGGCCCTGTTATACGGTTACACACAACACTGTGACATTGTTGCACACCACGAGCTGAAGTGTTCTGGAAGTGATCAATCTCCAAGCTGGAGGGAATGGCTTCAACTTAGGCAGAAAAGGGAAGAAAATCCATCCAGTGATTCCCCTTTGCCAAGTGCACTCATGTGAGATCGATCAGCCCTGTGATTCCTTCTCTAATTTGCCCGGCAACACATGATAAAGGCTCAGAAATAAAAAGTGATTACTTGGCCAAATTCTCACTCAGAATAGGGAGAACAGGGAAGAAAATTGAGAAAATAAATTTCCATTCCAAGAAAAAGAAATTGAGGTCAGGGTCAACACCTTACAGGAATAATCATCTTTCTACATTAAAAAGGTTATGACGGCACATTTCATTTTCTAGACACTTCTGGGTTCAGATACAGTCTGACATTTTCAAACACTAACCCTGCCAACTTGAAAACTTCAAAGATACTTCTGACACTACAAATGAGTCAGCACCTTAGGCACATCACCTCCACCTCTCTGACTTGCTCCTTCATCACTGGTAGCTCTATTTAATCCCAAATCACCTACCACCATTACAAGGGCCACTGCTGTTCAAAAAGGTGGCCCATCTTATTGGGATGACTGGCTGTTAAGTGAAACCTCGCCAAAACTGCACATGTCTGAGAACTCTAAATACTGCAACAGAATGAGGAAACCAGTAGACTGCTGAGACTGAAATTTACATCAGTTGACAGGAAGAAACTGAAGAAAACCAGAGGTGAAACACCATCAGTACACTACAACCAAAAGATACTCCTCTCCAAACATTGCTGAAATTCTACAGAGTTAAAAAACATACAACACCAGGTTATAGTCCAACAGGTTTATTTGGAAGTACTCGCTTTCAGAGTGCTGCTCCTTCATCAGGTAACTGTGGACCAGGATCATAAGATCCTGTGTCTTATGATTGTGCTTGACCACTACTTGATGAAGGAGAAGCACTCAAGTAAGCCACCTAGTTCTTCCATAAACTGCTGGGGAAGGTAAATAATAAAACCAAACACACAATGTGATAACAATCAAGGAACCAGAAATAACAGCAATATATCCAGCCCAGACGACTCTGCAAAGTTCTCCTTCCTCATATTCAGGAATTGTGTCTAATTGACCCACAGAACACTCAAGTTTCAGCCTGACATAGTCACACCCAATTTATAGCCAACGTTGCGCACTCCTCCTTAGCAGAATAGACTCAGCAGAGGTAGCGGCAGTATCATACAATTGGGAGTGAGTTGCTCTGGGATACTTCAATATTGACTTCAGATTCCACAAAGTCTGAGGGCATCAGGTCAACCATGGCCAACTTCCTGCTGATTACCACCACCCCCTAACTGGTGAATCAGTATTCCATGTTGAACTCCACTTTGAGGAAGTCGTGAGGGTGGCAAGGGCTCAGAATGTACTCTAAGTACATGACTTCAATTTTCATCACCAAACATACATTCATAGCAGCACTAATGGCCAGGTTGTTGAAATCCTAAAGGGTAAATTTGGTAGACTTGGTCTGCAGCAGGTAGTAACAAAACCAATGGGGAAAATAACCAGCTTAACTCCATCCTTCTCTGATACTTATGAAGGGATAAGAGGACACAGCAATAGCAATAAGGCTTGAAAACATATTAACTATACGATTGATGGTTTGTGCTCCAGAACTAGTCATATCCCTTGGCAGTCTGTTTAAATGCAGCAACAACACTGACAACTACTAACAATGTGTAAATTTACCCAGGTAAATCCTGGCCTCAAAATGGAGGAATATCCAAACTATTCAAACGTTACTCCATCTGTCTATGCTTAATCTTCAGCAAAATGGTTGATCATCATTATCAATGCAATGAAGAAATACATTCCCCAATAAAACGCTGACTGATGTCCAGTTTGGGTTCTGTCAGGGCCATTCAGCTCCAATCCTCATTACATCCAATAATTGGGCCGACATTCAGGGAGCTTTTGATGAAGTATGGTATCAAGGAGTGTGAGAAAAATTGAAGCCAATGGAATCAGGAAATAGTTGTGCCTATTGCAGGTTCAAACACCTCATTGTCCAAGGGCATTGTCCAAGATCCAATCATCTTCAGAGTCCTTTTCTCCATAAGGTCAGAAATGGGGATGATTCATGACTGCACACTGTTGAATCCCATTCATAATTCCTCAGCTGTATTTCGAGTCACTATCAGTAAAACCTGAACAGCATTCAAGAAGTCTTGGGCTGATAGGTTGGAAATAACATTGGTGACAAACAGTGCCAGACAATGACCAAAACATAGGATCCAGTCATCTCCCCTCATCATTCATGACATTACCATCATTGAATCCCACTAACAGTATCCTGGAGGATGTCACCATTTACCAGAAATGAACTGGATTAGCCAAATAAGCAAGATTTACAGGATAACATCAAAGACTGGAAACTCTGTGCGAAGTAATTTACCTCCTGACTCGGCAAAGTCTGATGCAAAAAGTACAAGTCAGGATGCTTGAGAAGGGATTAATTCTGCTTTCTCTTCATAGATGCTGCCAGACCTGCTAGAGTTTAAGAAATTTCTGTTTTGTTGACACATTAGGATGTCTGGATGAATGCAGCTTGGGGAAGAAGGCACTGAGTACAGTAAATCCCTCTGCCACACTGACAACTCAATGTTCTTCCAATTACATAGCCCTTCTTTGAGGTTTTCCCCTGTTTGGTTGAAAACTGATAAAAATAGTTTTTCTATTAATACTTTCCTCTCACTGAGAAAGCTTCAGTCCAACCCACATCCTACAATCTGCTCTGAAAACTCTGCTCACATTTTGATAATGTGCAACACAGTTGCTGAAAACTTCCACAACAAAAGTAAAACACACAATATTCTTAAAAAACGAAGTCACTATTTTCCATGTTGACAGATCCATTAAAATTCCAGATACAAATTCAGATTATTGCCAAGAAGTCCAGTCCTTCCTTGGACCAAAATATATTGTCTACTACATTTTGTTGAAACAAATGTAATTGTTTTTGAGATGTATTGCCTGCAGAAAAACAGGAATTATTACAAAAAACATTTCAAGAAGTTGAAATCAAGGACAATACAGCCAGGGTGAATGGCACCCAATATACAGCCTTTAATATTCCTCAGTCACTGTTGCACAATGCCAGCAGTTCAGCAACCTATCAAGGCTTGTAACTCAACACTATCCAAACTCCTGACCTCCACCGAAGAAAGCAAAGATAACAAGTACATTGGAGCTCCCCTCCAAACCATGTACCACCGAAACTTGGAATTATAAAGACATTCCTTCACTGTCACTGGGTCAAACATCTGCAAAGATCACCCTTACTGCAATTAAAAACTCATCACATTATGAAACACGATCAATGAAGAGTAATAAATGCTGCTATGCTTGCGATAATTGTGTCATGAATGACCAAAAGACCATAAGACATAGAATAAACAGACCATTCAGCCCAAGTCCACTCCACTTTTCAATAAACTTCTGGTTTATCTGATAATCCGCAACTCCACTTTCCTGCCTGTTCACATAACCTTCTATTACCTTACTGAACAAAAGTTCATTTCTGCTTTGAATATGTTTAGCTTCCCAGCCCTGACAATCTTGTGGTAAAGAATTCCACAGATTCACTACCCTGAGAAGAAATTCCTCCTAACTGGGATTTTGTACACAACATTGGTTTGCTCATGCTGGGTATTGGGTCCTTCGTTCTGGTGAGTTGTTGTCTGAGAGTGGCTGTTGGTTTGTGTGCTGTTATGAGTCCTAGTGGTTGCAGTAGTCTGGCTGTCAGTTCAGAAATGCTCTTGATGTATGGTAGTGTGGCTAGTCCTTTGGGTTGCGGCATGTCCTCATTCCGTTGTCTTTCCCTTAGGCATCTGTTGATGAAATTGCACAGGTATCTGTTTTTGGCGAATACATTGTATAGGTGTTCTTCTTCCTCTTTTTGCAGTTCTGGTGTGGCCCTTTTGAATAGTGTCTTGATGCAACTTCTTTTGTGTGTACAAAATGCCATGCAAGGACTGCACAAAACACTACATAGGACAAACAGGAAGACAGCTAACGATCCGCATCCATGAACACCAACTAGCCACGAAACGACACGACCAGCTATCCTTAGTAGCCACACGCGCAGATGACAAGCAACGTGAGTTCGACTGGGACAACACTACTATTATAGGACAAGCCAAACAGAGAACAGCCAGGGAATTCCTAGAGGCATGGCACTCATCCACAGATTCAATCAATAAGCACATCGACCTGGACCCAATATACCGACCACTGCAGTGGACAGCTGGAACTGACAACCAGAAGCAGCAGATTCAAACCACTACAAATGCTGGAGGAAAGATCACAGAAGCGCTTCATAGGAGGCTCCCAAGCACTGAGGATGTCACTGAGACAGGGGACGAAATGTCTGCAACACAAATTCCCAGCTCGGTGAACAGAACCACAACAGTGAGTTGAGAATTCAAACACCCACCCAACCTTCACTTGGTGTTGAAGATGCACTGTCCTCATTTTCAAACCTCTGAATAACACTTAAGGGGAGAGAAATATTGAAAACTATATTATCATGAGTGAGTATGCATTAAAAATGAGAACCATGATGTTAAATAATCCCAGCCATAAGCAACACTGATGCATTTACATCATCAGCTTCTTAAACAATATCAAAAAGTCTGTGATCAGAAAGAGAAAAAGGACAATGTGCAGATTGTCCTACAGGCCCCTACACCTGGGCCTGAGGCAGGGGCCCAAGCTCCAACACACTGGCCTCACTTCACACCAAAACTTCTCACACTGCGGGGTCATGAACTCTGGCCATCAATCCCTCTGGGACCGGGACGGAGTGAGGGGGCAGGGGCAATTGTAGAAGAGTCAATAAGGAGTAAAGCAAGATGGAGAGGGTGTGTTGGAAAGGGGTTAGAGGAGGAAATACACTTTGTGCCACTCAGTTCTGACATCATCTACATGATTCACAGGATAAAGAAAACAGCACACTGTGAAGACAATCATATCACAGGGGACAGTTTTGTTGTGCTGTAATAAGTATCCTGTTTCAAAAGCTGTACTTTCTCTCTCTGTGGGTGTCTCTATATACTGAACAAGTTAGATCCAAGCAGACCTCCCCACCCCTCCGTTTATTTGGACTATTGAGGGACAGTGAAACAGCTGCCCTCTAGTGGCTGGAGAATGCTTGCCCTTCTGTTGAAGAGCATGGATAAAAGGAAAGGAATAAACAGAAAAAAAAACAACCAAGACACCCCAAAAACCGTCCCCACCAGACACTGCCGGTACAGGGACAGCACCGGGTGATACACAGAGCAAAGGCACGCTCTGCTCTTTCAAAACAGAAAATAAAGCTGCCTTGACTTTATTGAGCAAAAATAAAGATGTTATTACTCGGGAGAAAATCAAATAAACAAACAAAAAAAATGGCTCTCCCTTGACTCCGTCCCCATCAACCTGTTTTGGGCAGGGACCAGAAGGAACTAAAACAAAAAAAACTCAAGAGAAATCAAAAACAAATAAACAAAGAAAGAACCAACTAACTGAATAAATCACCTCTGCTCTATGCCCATCCATCACTCCTGGGGCAGGGACAACAATGCTTTAACATCCAGCACGTTTCCCTGCTCATTTCAACTCAAGATAAAATTCCCTTCACACTGATCCCTATCAAGCGCATCTGAGACAGGAACAGTGCGGGGCTAAAATACAAGCCCTCTTGGCTTTTCCAAGGGGAAACTCCCCTCCTTTCACACCCAAACAGACTAGCAGCAATCCGATGCATTCCAGTGGGAATGGGTTATCAGTTGTTTCAGTCTGGGTCCCCAGTCAGTCAGGCTATGGCTGACCATGATCACATTCCCTGTTAGTGCTGGGACCCTAACTGTCCTGAACGAATGGAAAACGGACCCCGGCCTTGACAGCTTTTTCAGATTGAGAGTTCCAGATTTCCACCACTCTTTGTCAGAAGTAGTTCTTCCTGAAGTCATTCCCAATTCTAATTTTATCAACCCTCTCGTTCTGGACTCTATCACTGGAGAAAACAGTTTCCATCAACACCGTTAATCATTTCCAAGGGAAAAGCCTCATTCATGCAACCCGTTCTCGATCATTAACAATTTCTAATCTTAAAGTGACATGACAGGCTGGATACTGAGAGGATAGTTCCTGTTATGGAGCAGACGAGAAATACGATAGCAGTCGAACACAAAGCAGTCTCCCGTTTAAAACGAGGAGATATTCTCTTGTTGAATAATGACATGTCTTTGGAAATCTCTTTAGGTGGAAGTGGAGGTTGGGTCATTTAGTTTACTCAAGGTTGAGTTAGCAGACTTTTGATGAATAAAGTTGTTGGAAAGAACAGTAGGGGGTGAGGGAGCAAAAGGTGCAGCTGAGACCACAACAAGACCAGCTGTGATCTTCTTTATTGGCAGGGCCACTCCCTAAAGGCCTGCTCCTGGCTCTGGGTCCCATGTTCTGGCAGATAATAAAAGCTTCACATATTACATATTCTAATGAATTAATGTGAGAGGATTAGAGACCAATAACAGCGAGAGTTCAGTGGCTTACAGTCATCAAGTCACAGAGTAATACAACATTGGAACAGACCCTTTAGCCCAGACTAGTCCATGCTGACCCTGGTGCCCACTCAGCTTTTTCCAATTGTTCACATTTGGTCCATATCCCTCTACTCTTCCCATCCATGTATCTATGCAATTTTTTTAAAAAATCTGTTGCTATTGTACCTGCCTCAACCACTTTATCTGGTCGTGCATTCCATATACACACCATTCTCTGTGTGAAGAAGTTGCTTCTCAGGTCCTTCTTAAATCTTTCCCCTCTCACCAAAAACCTATGCCCTCTCACTTTCAATTCCTCATCCTTGGAAAAAGAAAGACTATCTGCATTCATCCTATCAATGCCCCTTGTGATTCTATACACCTCAATAAGGTTACCCTTCATTCTCCTATGTTCCAAGGAGTAAAGTCCTATCTTCGCCAACCTCTCCCTATAACTCAGACCTACTAGTCCTGACAACATCCTTGTAAATTTTCTTTGCACTCTTTCCAGTTTAACTATGTCTTTCCTCTAACAGGGCGACTAAAACTGTACACAATACTCCAAGTGCGGCCTCACCAGTAATTTATACAACTGTAACACAACGTCACAACTCCTATACTCAATGCCTCGACCAATGAAGGCCAGCATGCTAAATTCCTTCTTCATCAGTCTGTCTACCTGTAACACTGCTTTCAATGAACCATGTACTTGTATTCCTCGGTCCCTCTGTTCCACAACACTCCTCAGGACCTTGCCATTTACTGTATAAGTCCTACCTTGGTTTGACTTTTCAAAGTGCAACACCTCACACTTCTCTGGATTGAATTGCCATTTGCCAATCCTCAGCCCATTTCCCCATCTGATCAAGATCCCTGTGTAATTTTTGACAACCTTCCACACTATCAACGATACCTCCTAATTTTGTATCATCCACAAACTTTCTAATCATGCCTTATACGTTCAAATCCAGGTCATTTATGTAAATAACAAATAACAAAGGTCCCAGCACTGACCCCTCTGGCACATCAGTAGTCACAGGCCTCCAGTCCAAGAAACAACTTTCAACCATCACCCTCTGCTTCCTACCAATTTTGAATTCAATTGGCTAGCTGTCCCTGGATCCCATGTGACCTAACCTTCTTAACTAGTCTGCCATGTGGGACCTTGTCAAAGGCCTTACTAAAGTCTATATAGACAACATCCACTGCCTTACATTCATCTATCCTCTTGGTTATCTCTTTGAAAAACTCTAAAAGATTTTTCAGACATGTCTTGCCGTGCACAAATCCATGCTGACTACCCCTAATCAGACCTTGATTATCCAAATGTTGGTTGATCCTGTTCCTCAGTATGCTCTCCAACAACTTGCCTACCACTGATGTCAGGCTCACTAATCTGTGGTTTACTGGCTTGTCTTTGCTACCTTTCTTAAACAATGGAACAACATTAGCCACCCTCCAGTCTTCCAGAACTTCACCAGCAGCTAGAGTTAAGCGAAAATCTCCAGAAGAGCCTCTGTAAATTCTTCTGTAGAGTCCTATAATATCCAAGGATGGACTTGATCAGGCCCAGGGGATTTATCCACTTCAATGTGCTTTAAGGCTCCAAACACCTCCTGAATGGTAATATGTATGCAATTCAACACATCGTCACTTGTTTCTCTGATTTCCTGAGCATCCATGAATCTCTACGCAGTAAACACTAAGGAGAATTATTCACTAAAAATCTCCTCCACCTCCTGTAGCTCCACACAAAGATGGCCATGCTGATCTGATAAGGAGACCCTCGCCACACTTTTACACTTTATATAGCTATAGAATGTCTTGGGATTGTCTTTAAACCTTTAAACCAAGATGGAGGACTGGAAAAGATTCTGGCTGTAACAGCTGCTCTTTTTTTGAGGTATTTTAGGTGCTGGAGGTGATTTCCTCAAATTGCAGGAGCAGCAATTATTGTTTTGTATGCTGTTGCATTGCTTCGGAACTTTGGGAAAATAAGTCAAAACAACAGCAGTTTTAAGAGGGAGAAGAGCAGACAAAGGAAGCACATGGTGAGGTCATTGCAGGAGAGAGAGAGAGAACCTGCACAGTTACTGCCTTTGATGTTTGAATTCATGTATCGTTGGACATCGGATTGCATCTGGGAAAATTAAACAGTGAAATTCACATCCGATTTGGAGGAACTGTTGGGTGAAGGTCACAGCACAGAATCAGGTAAGTTAGTCATTGTTTTAAGTGTGGCCTACAGAGAATCTGCAGTATTGAGTAGAGTGGGTTCTTTCTTGATTCTATGTTTTTGCAGATATGTCTGTTGATTATACTTAAAATATAAGCCATAACTATTCATTTAACCTCGGGCAGGTGTTTGGAGAGGAATACGACAGTATTAATTTCTGGATCTGCAAATTGTGAAGGAGCAAAAATGGCCTTTAATAAAGTGATATGTATTTGTTGTCAGGTGTGGGAGTTTAAAGAGATTTAAGGATTACTGCGGATTATATCTGCCATAAATGCTGTTGGCTGCGAATCTTATCAGATTGAATGGATTAGTTGGAGAGACAGTTAGAAGCAATGAGGAATTTACAACAGCAGCAGTATGTGATGGATGGCAGTTATTGGAAGGAGGGGGAAGTCTCAGATAGAGTCACATAGATGGGTTAACTCCAGGAAAGGTAAGAGAGGTAGGCAGCTAATGCAGGAGTTCTTTGTGGATATGCCCATTTCAAACAGATATACTGTTTTGGAAAATGTAGAGGGTGATGAATTCTCAGGGGAACGTAGCACGAACAGCCAAGTTTCTGGTATTGAGACTGGCTCGAATGCAATGAGGGGTATGTCGAGTTCCAAGAGATCAATTGTGTCAGGGGAGTCTCTTGTCTGAGGTACAGACAGACATTTCTATGGCCAGCAGCAAAAACGCAGAATACTGTGTTGCTTCCCTGGTGCCAGGATCAACGATGTTGCAGAGAGGGTGCAGAAGGTTCTCACGGGGGAGAGGGGTCAGCAAGTGGTCCACATTGGAACCAGTGATATAGGAAGGGAAAAGGTTGAGATTCTGAAGGGAGATTACAGAGAGTTGGGCAGAAGTTTAAAAAGGAGGTCCTCGAGAATAGTAATATCTGGATTACTCCCGGTGCTATGAGCTAATGAGGACAGGAATAGGAGGATAGAGCAGATGAATGCATGGCTGAGGAGGTGGTGTATGGGAGAAGGATTCACATTTTTGGATCATTGGAATCTCTTTTGGTGTAGAAGTGACCTGTACAAGAAAGACGGATTGCACCTAAATTAGAAGGTGACTAATATACTGGCAGAGAAATTTGCTACAACTGTTCGGGAGGATTTAAACCAGTAAGGTGGGGGTGGGGATGGGGGTGGGTGGGGAGGGGACGGTGGGGGACCCAGTGAGGAAAGAGATCAATCTGAGACTGGTACAGTTGAGAACAGAAGCGAGACAAACAGTCAGGACAGGCAGGGACAAGGAAGGACTAATAAATTAAACTGCATTTATTTCAATGCAAGAGGCCTAATGGAGAAGGCAGATGAACTCAGGGCATGGTTAGGAAAATGGGACTGGGATATCATAGCAGTTACAGAAACATGTCTCAGGGATGGGCAGGACTGGCAGTTTAATATTCCAGATACAAATGCTACAGGAAGGATAGAAAGGGAGGCAAGAGAGGAGGGGGATGGTGGCATTTTTGATAAGGGATAGCATTACAGCTGTGCTGAGGGAGGATATTCCCGGAAATACATCCAGGGAAGTTATTTGGGTGCAACTCAGAAATAAGAAAGGGATGATTACCTTATTGGGATTATATTATAGACCCCCAAATAGTCAGAGCGAAATTGAGAAACAAACTTGTAAGGAGATCTCAGCCATTTGTAAGAATAATAGGGTGGATATGGTAGGGGATTTTAACTTTCCAAACATAGACTGGGACTGCCATAGTGTTAAGGGTTTAGATGGAGAGGAATTTGTTAAGTGCATACAAGACAATTTTCTGATGCAGCATGTGGATGTACCTACTAGAGAAGGTGCCACCTCCAAACAGACCCCAGCACCAAGGATATATTTCCCTCCCCTCCCCTATCAGCTTTCCGTAGAGACCACTCCCTCCGCGACTCCCTTGTCAGATCCACACCCCCCACCGACCCAACCTCCACTCCCGGCACCTTCCCTTGCAACCGCAGGAGGTGCAACACTTGCGCCCACACCTCCCCCCTCACTTCTCTCCAAGGCCCCAAAGGAAACTTCCATATCCGCCACAGATTCACCTGCACCTCCACCCACATCATCTACTGCATCCGCTGCAGCCGGTGTGGCCTCCTCTATATTGGGGAGACAGGCCGCCTACTTGCGGAGCGATTCAGAGAGCACCTCTGGGCCACCCGGATGAACCAACCCAACCACCCTGTAGCACAGCATTTCAACTCCCCCTCCCACTCCACCGAGGATATGCAGGTCATTGGACTCATCCACCGCCAAACCACAACAACCCGATGGTCGGAGGAGGAGCGTCTTATCTTCCGACTGGGAACCCTCCAACCGCAGGGGATGAACTTGGACTTCACCAGTTTCTTCATCCCCCCTCCCCCCACCTTGTCTCAGCCGGATCCCTCCAGCCCGGCACCGCCTTCCTGACCTGCAGTCTTCTTCTTGACCTCTGCGCCTCCATCCTACTCCGACCTATCACCCTCACCTTGACCTCTTTCCACCTATCACATTTCCAACGCCCCTCCTCCAAGTCCCTCCTCCCTACCTTTTATCTTCTCCTGCTGAACACTCTCTGCTCATTCCTGAAGAAGGGCCTGTGCCCGAAACGTCGAATCTCCTGTTCCCTGGATGCTGCCTGACCTGCTGTGCTGTTCCAGCAATAAAGTTTCAACTTTGATCTCCAGCATCTGCAGACCTCACTTTCTCCTTGCAAAACTTGACCTACTCTTGGGAAATAAGGCAGGGCAGGTGTCTGAGGTGTCACTGGGGGAGCACTTTGGGGCTCGCGACCATCATTCCATTAGATTTAAAATAATGATGGAAAAGAATAGATCAGATCTAAAAGTTGAGGTTCTAAATGGGAGTAAGGCCAATTTTGACGGTATTAGGCAAAAGCTTTTGAAAGCTGATTGGGGGCAGATGTTCGCAGGTAAAGGGATGGCTGGAAAATGGGAAGCCTTCAGAAATGAGATAACAAGAATCCAGGGAAAGTATATTCCTGTTAGGGTGAAAGGAAAGACTGGTAGGTTTGGGAATTCTGGATGACTAAAGAAATTGACGGTTTGGTTAAGAAAAAGAAGGAAGCATATGTCAGGTATAGACAGGATATATCGAGTGATTCCTTAGAAGATTATAAAGGCAGTAGGAGTATACTTAAGAGGGAGATCAGGAGTGCAAAAAGGGGACATGAGATAGCTTTGGCAAGTAGAATTAAGGAGAATCCAAAGAGTTTTTACAAATAAATTAAGGTCAAAAGGATAACTAGGGAGAAAATAGGGTCCCTCAAAGATCATCAAGGCGGCCTTTGTATGGAGCTGCAGAAAATGGGGGAGATACCAAATGAGTATTTTGCATCAGTATTTACTGTGGAAAAGGATATGGAAGATATAGACTGCAGGGAAATCGATGGTGAAATCTTGCAGAATGTCCAGCACTCGATGTAACAATCATTGACAAAACTTGAGGCAGAGAGACAATACTCAGCCTCCTGGACAAACAGAACAGATGACATGACAGGAACCTGTCAACAAGGACTGCATACTCAAACTACTAGATCTGTGCTTGACAACACCCATCACATTCAACAGCCAAATATATGAAGAGATTAATGGGACATCTGTGGGCTCGCCCATCTCTGGCCTCATAGCAGAAGCAGTGATGCAAATACTGGAACAAACAGCCCTCCTACAAATCCAACCCAAACTCTGGATCAGATACGGAGATGACGCTTTTGTAATTATTAAGAGAACTGAAATGGAGAACACACACCGTATTATTAACACCATGCTCACAGCATCAGGTTTACAAAAGAGGAGGAAATTCCTGGATGTGATGGTAAAAAGACACAGAACAGTGAATGCATCACAAAAAGTGTACAGAAAGGCCACACACACGGACCAGATCCTGAAATACAGCAACCACCCAAACACACACAGGAGAAGCTGCATTAGGACCCTGTTCGAAAGGGCTACACCATACTGCAGCACTCCCAACCTGTGAAGAGAAGGAGAAGAACACCTCGATAGAGTCTTCACCGAGAACGAATGTCCCTGCAACTTCATCCACAGATGCCTAACGGACAAACAACGTGACGAGGACATGCCACGACCCAACACACTAACCACTCTGTCTTACTCAAAAAATGTCTTAGAATGGACAGCCAGACTTCTCTGACCACTCGTATTAATGACAGCCCATAAACCAACAGCCATGATCAGACAACAACTCATCAGAACAAAAGACCCTGTACCCATCTTGTGAAAGACAAATGTAATTTGCAAGATTCTATGCAAACACTGCATGAAACACTGCATAGGACAAACAGGCAGACAACTAGATACCTACATCCACTGGGTGGCACGGTGGCTCAGTAGTTAGCACTGCTGCTTCACAGCACCTGGGACCTGTGTTCAATTCCAGCCTCGGGCAACTGTCTGTGTGAGGCTTGCACATTCTCCCTGTATCTGTGTGAGTTTCCTCTGGATGCTCTGGTTTCCTCCCACAATCCAAAGATGTACAGATTAGGTGAATTGGCCATAGTGTTCAGGGAGGTGTAGGCTAGGTGAGTTAGTCAGGGATAAATTTAGAGGAATAGGGTAGGGGAATGGGTCTGGGTGTTTTACCTGTTGGGTCTGGGTGGGTTACTCTTCAGAGGGTCAGTGTGGACTTGATGGGCCAACTGGCCTGATTTGATACTGTAGTGATTCTATGAATAGCAACTAGCCACTAAACACTAGATCAGCTGCCCCTAGTAGCTATACACACAGATGACAAGGACCACAATTTCGACTGGGACAACACAACGATCATAGGACAAACTAAACAGAGGACAGCCAGAGAATGTCTAGAGGCATGGCACTCATCCATGGGCTTTATCAACAAACACATTGACCTGGACCCAATATACCGGCCACTGAACAACCAGGATCGGCAACTGGAAGCCGCAGGAATGGAACCAAATCAATTCCCGAAGACATGATGCCACAGCACTTCACAGGAGGCTCCAAAGCACTGAAGATGTCACCTATACAGGGGACAAAATGTCTGCAAATCAGCTTCGCAGCTCAGCAAACATACCCACAACCATGACAGCTGGTGCAATTTCAACATTGAAAAGGCATTTGGATGTGTAAATGAATTGGAAGGGTTCAGAGGGGTATGGGTCAAGTGCTGGCAAATGGGACTAGATAAATTTAGGATATCTGGTCTGCTTGGATGAGTTGGACAGAAGGGTCTGTTTCCATGCTGTGTATCCCTATGACTCTGTAATTATATTAAAACTAAGAGAGTTATGGTCACCGGACCCAAAGTCCTCTTTGATTGAAACGTCAGTAACTTGCCCAACCTCGATTCCTAAGAGGAGCTCCAGTGTTGCTCACCACCTCACCACCTCCCCCCTCCCCAAAGTCGGGCCCTCTCCATATTGATTGAGGCAGACAGCAAAGAGCTGCATTATCCCTTCTCAGGGAGTGAATGCCATTAGCAATCTTCAATTTATTGCCCATCTCCAGCTGCTCAGACTGTGTTCTTTGCTGAGCCAGATCATGGGGCTGTTAAGAATGAATCACGTCATTATAGGACTGGAGTCACAAACTGGCTGATGACTGAGAACCCTAGCCCAAAGAACATTTGTGAACGTGACATTGAGTTTCATGGGTTTTTCATATGGATCCCAGATATTACATGGCTCACCACTGCCTTCTACAGGACAAAAAGGGAAGGGCAGCAAGTAGCGGACACATCAACAGCCCGCCCCATCGGAGGAGAAATCAACAGAAACGACGTGCAATTCAAATGATCAATCTGGTGATGGCTTTGTCTTCATCTCTTTGAAAGACTGGAGCCTAGGCCTCAAACAGAGCCATGACATGGAGACCCTGGTTTGTCAGACTGCAAGGTGCAGTGCCCTTCGGATTGACACTGGAATCAGGCACAAAATAAATTAGACTCAAAGATCTAACAAAAGGCTATCAAAGCGTGTCACCAAACTACAAAGAGCAGCATTCAGGTGGATCTGCAAGATCCCATTCAGAAGGGATTCCCTCCGATGTCCTGCTCAATATTCAACTCGTGCCACCTCATCAGATCTGTCTCATAATTCGGTTTGGAGGGCCTCACCATCTTGTCCACGGAATCGTGACTGCTCTGTGCACACCACTTTAAATATCTGGTGACTATAAAGACTGCAAGAGTTCTCTCTCCATTATCGTGTAAAAGGGGAGCAATGAGCAAGTGATAATGCACACTGAGCGCAAACACTGAAGCTTCAGCTGAAAGGCTTTTTGCACCATGTTAACCTGCTCCCTGGGCATTTCCTTCCAATGTCCGAGATGGTTATCAGGCTGGGATGGAGACTGACAGATCACATGGAATCCTTCAGACAAGGTACACAAGGGCACAGTCTAGGCTTGCTGCAAACATTGGCCTTCCTCCTATTGAAGGGCTGGGAGCTTCTCTGTAGCGGTTTCTAGTGCATATTCTCCGTGGAAATATCACAGACTTTACTGAAATGGAATGACCTGAAAGAAGAGAAGGAAATGGGAAGAATTAACCAGACAAGGGTGAGCATCAAGAGAGGTGGAAGTGTGTGGAACATTCAATGCCATTAAAAATTCCCAAATGGGTTTCACAGGAAAAGTTCAAATATTTGCAAGGGTATAACAGGGAGAGTACTCGCTGACATAAATGATGGTTGACCACCAAGTGGTGGTTTACTATGTGGGACCCCTCTCTCTTTTTTGGGGGGGATCTGGGGAGGAGGGTGTTGTTGGACGCAGCAGTCCCCTGTAGGCACTGTGGAGTGCCTGGACCATGTGTATATTAGTTGCGGGCATTTACACTCCCTTTTCAGGTACCTGAGGAACCTTCTGCTCTGTTAATGGCTGCACTTCAGCCCCACACTCCTGATCTTTGGGCACAAGGTATGGTTAGGTCAGAGGATCTCCTTGTGGATCTGCTCCTGGGCCTGGCCAGGCTGTCTATAAACAGGCCCAGGCAGTGGGCTATGGAGGGGATCATCTCAGCCAACTGTCTGCCCCTCTTCTGCAGCTATTTTCAAGCCTGGATGCCCTTGGAGAGGGAGCACGCAGTATCCACCAATGCTGTCAATGCTTTTAGGGAGAGATGCCCACTATGGTGGATGGAGTGCTTGATTTCCCCCTTCATATTTTGATTTAATCTTTAACCTATTTTCATTTAAACATTTCCCTAAAGTGCCTTACATGTTCCTGATTCCCTGGCCATGTAGCTGTTTTACCTGGTGGTGAAAATATTGAATAAAATTATTTGCACAATTGTGTTTTTACTGAGTCCCTGCAAAAAGGAAAGGTTCTGTGTCAGGGGCCCTGAGCGCCTGGTGCCTAACTCTGTTACGGGGCATTACAGTCAAGGACAGTTCATGTGTAAATAAAGGATGACTTGGTGACTGGATACCAGCCTCTGTGGCATTATTTCACAAGTAATGACCAGGGGTTTCAGGTAAAGTGTCAAAGGTTAAGGGGGTACATGAGGCAAAACATTTTCACTCGGACGGTGCTGACAATCTGGGACTCACTAACTGTAAGGGGGGTGAAGGCAGAAATCCTCCCCAAACATTGAAGAAGTATTTAGATTTGCACATGCAATTATAGGTCAAGTGCTGAAACATGGAATTAGAATCATGCGGTGGTTGATTTTGACCGACTCAGACTTGTTTGGGCCGAAGGGCCTTGTTCTTGGAGACCTGTTGTCGATGTCTGAATCTGCCAGGACTCCAACAATGTGGCTGACCCTAACCTGCCATTTGAAAGGTCTAGCAAGCCACTCAGTTTCAGGGCAGTTAGGGATGGAGAACAAATGCTGGTCTTGCCAGTGACCCCCACATCCCAGGAAAGATTCGAGGGGCTCATCAGGCAGCACCTTCGCCTGAACCTGCAGGTTTCAAGCCCCACTCCAGACACTGAGCCTGATCCTGAGGCTGGCAAAGTCTGCTGGATAACCACTGCCCTCTCAGGTCATTGTGAATAGAAGGGCTTTGTGGTCGTCTTAGGCGCGATATCCACAGCGTGCAGGACTATCCCATCTCTTAAAAACCATGGCACTAAAAAGATACAAAAGCAAGATACTGCAGATCTGAAATAAGAACAAGATGCTGGAGAAATGCAGCAGGTGCAGTCTCTATGGGGACAGGAGGAGTTAACATTTTGAGTGCAGTAACGGTTTATGAAAAAGGCACCACGATTTTATTTTATTTTGTTTTGTTTTATGTTATTTAATTTTACTTAAATCTTGTTTATCAAATTGCAGCCGGCTTGATTGGTACCACATCTACAACCATTCACGCCCTCCTCCACCAATGCTCAGTAACAGCTGTATTACAATCTATAAGATGCATGGCAGCAATTCACCAAAGATCCTGAAACAGCACCTTCCAAACACATGACCACTTCCATTGAGCTGGTATAGGAGGGAGGGCTTCAGATGTGTGGATCATTGGGATGCCTTCTGGGGGAGGTGGGACCTGTATAAGGAGGAGGGGCTGCACCTGAACTGGAGCGACACTAATATCCTGGGCAGGAGGTTTGCTCAAGCTCTTCGGGAGGGTTTAAATTAGTTTGGAAGGGGGATGGGAACCAGAGCTACTGATCAGAGGATGGGATAGCTGGTGAGCATGCAGATACAGTACGGAGAGAATCTGTGAGGAAGGATAGATAGTTGATAGGGCAAAGTTGCAGTCAGTGTGATGGGTGAAGTGTGTCTATTTTAACACAAGAAGTGTCAAGAGTAAGGGTGATGAACTTAGGGCATGGATCAGTACTTGGAGCTATGTTGTGGCCATTATGGAGACTTGGATATCACAGGGGCAGGAATGGTTGATAGATGTTCCAGGATTTAGACATTTCAAAAGGAATAGGGAGGGAGGTAGAAGAGATGGAGGAGTGGCATTGCTAATCAGGGATAGTATCACAGCTGCAGAGAGGGAGGAGGTCGAGGAGAGTTGGTCTACTGAGTCAGCATGGGTGCAAGTCAGAAACAGGAAAGGAGCAGTCACTTTATTGGGAGTTTTCTACAGCTCCACCCACTCCCCCATAGCAACAGTGACACAGAGGAGCAGATGGGGAGGCAGATTTTGGAATGGTGCAGAAGTAACATGGCTGTTGTCATGGGTGAAATCCTGATGAAGGGCTTTTGCCCAAAACGTCGATCTTACTGCTCCTTGGATGCTGCCTGAACTGCTGTGCCCTTTCAGCACCACTGATCCAGAATGTTGTCATGGGTGATTTCAACTTCCCTAATACTGATTGGAACACCCTTAGCAAATAGTGTGCACAGAGCAGGTTTTGTCAGGTGTGTCCAGGAAGGATTCCACGTGATCTGTCAGTCTCCATCCCAGCCTGATAACCATCTCGGACATTGGAAGGAAATGCCCAGGGAGCAGGTTAACATGGTGCAAAAAGCCTTTCAGCTGAAGCTTCAGTGTTTGCGCTCAGTGTGGATTATCACTTGCTCATTGCTCCTCTTTTACACAATAACGGAGCGAGAACTTTTGTTTGTTCAGTCTTCATTGTCTCAGGATATTCAAAGCTGTGAGCACAGAGCAGTCACGTTCACAGACAAGAGGGTGAGGTCCCGCAGACAGTAAATGAATGACGAGACAAAGCTGTTTTAGTGGCATTAGTCGAATGTTGAGCCGGACACCCAAGGGAATCTCTTCAGAATGGGAAAGGTGGATGGGGAGACGGAGCCTCAAATGCTGCTTTTTGCAGTGTGATGACACACTTTAAAAGCTGTTTGAGTGCTATTTATTTTGTGCCCGATCGCAGTGTCAATCTGAAGGGCACGGCACCTTGCAGTCTGACAAAATAGGATCACCCATGTCATGGCTCTGTTTCTGGCCTCGGCTCCAGACTTTCAAAGAGATGAAACAAGGCCTCACCAGTTTGATCATTTGAATTGTACATCATTTATTTTGCTTTCTCCTGGAATGGGATGGGTGTTGACGTGTCTGCTACTTGCTGCACTTCCCTATTTGTCCTGTAGAGGGAGGCAGAGAGCCATGTCATATCTGGGAAAGATGGCGTTAGGATCTGTACCAAAAAACCATGAAACTCGATGTCATGTTCATGAATGTTCATTGGGCAAGGGAACCCAGTCATCACCCGGTCTGCGTCTCCAGTCCCACAGTGATGTGTTTCATTCTTAATGGCCCCATGATCTGGTTCAGCAAAGAACTCAGTCCAAGCAGCTGAAGATGGGCCATAAATTTGAGGATTGCCAATGACATTAATGCCCTGAGAAGGAATAAGGCAACTCTTTGCTGTCTGCCTAAACCAATATGTAGAGGGCCTTACTTGTTGGGGGTGGAGGGGAGGGGTACAGGGGTGGGAAGGGGTGGGGGCAACGCTGGATCTCCTCTTAGGAAATGAGATTGAGCAGTAACAAAGAGGACTGATGAGGGCAGAGCGGTGGACGTAATCTACATGGACTTCAGTAAGGTGGTCAACAAGATTAGAATGACTGGTTAGCAAGATTAGATCTCATGGGATTCAGGGAGAACTAGCCATTTGGATACAGAACTGGCTCAAAGGTAGAAGACAGGGGTTGATGGCGGAAGGTTGTTTTTCAGACTGGAAGTCTGTGACCAGTGGAATGTCACAAGGATCAGTGCTAGGTCCATTATTTTTCGTCATTTACATAATAAGTGCTAACAACAATATGGATGTGAGCGTAAGAGATATAGTTAGTAAGTTTGCAGATGCCACCAAAATTGGAGGTGTAATGGACAGCAAAGAAGATTACCTCAGATTACAACCGGCTCTTGATCAGATGGGCCAATGAGCTGAGACATTGCAGATGGAGTTTGATTTAGACAAATACGAGGTGCTACATTTTGGGAAAGCAAATCTTAGCAGGACTTATACACTTCATGGTAAGGTCCTAGGGTGTGTTGCTGAACAAAGAGACCTTGGAGTACAGGTTCATAACTCCTTGGAAGTGGAGTTGCAGATAGATAGGGTAGTGAAGAAGGCATTTGATATGTTTTCCTTTATTGGTCAGAGTATTGAGTGCAGGAATTGGGAGGTCATGTGGCATCTGTACAGGACAGTGGTTAGGCCACTTTTGGAATATTGCGTGCAATTCTGTCTCCTTCCTACTGAAAGGATGTTGTGAAACTTGATTGCCAGGGTTGGAGGATTTGAGCTACAGAGACAGGTTGAATAGGCTGGGGCTGTTTTCCCTGGAGCTTTGGAGACTGAGGGGTGAACTTTTATAGGTTTATAAAATCATGAGGGGCGTGCATAGGATAAATTGACAAAGTCTCTTCCCTGGGGTCGGGGAGTCCAGAACTACGGGGCATAGGTTTAGGGTGAGAGGGGAAAGATATAAGAGAGAGCTGTGGGACAACTTTTTCACACAGAAGGTGGTACGTGTATGAAATGAGCTGCCAGTGGAAGTGGTGGAGGCTGGTACAATTGTAACATTTAAAAGGCATCTGGATGGGTATCTGAACATGAAGGGTTTGAAGGGATATGGGCCGTGTGCTGGCAGGTGGAACTATTGGGTTGGGATATTAGATTAGTTTACTTACAGTGTAGAAACTGGTCCTTCAGCCCAACAAGTCCACACTGACCCACCGAAGTGCAACCCACCCAGATCCATTCCCCTACATTTACCCCTGCTCCTAACACTACAGGCAATTTAACATGGCCAATTCACCTAACCTGCACATTTTTGGACTGTGGGAGGAAACCAGAGCACCCAGAGGAAACCCACGCAGACACGGGGAGAATGTGCAAACTTCACACAGTCAGTCGCCTGAGGTGGGAATTGAACCCGGGTCTCCGGCGCTGTGAGGCAGCAGTGCTAACAACTGTGCCACTGTGCCGCCCGATATCTGGTTGGCATGGTCAAGTTCGACTGAAGGGTCTGTTTCCGTGCTGTGACTCTATGACTGACAGTGACTGAAGTGTCAGGCAGAGAACACGTTAGCTACAGTGACCATAAGGGTCTTAGTTTTGGTATAGTCCTAGAGATAGCACAGAAACAGAACTTTTGGTCTTATGCCGACCAGATATCCTAAATTAATCTAATGCCATTTGCTAGCACTTGGCCCATATCCCTCTCAACTCTTTCTATTCATTTACCCAGCCAGACGCCTTTTCAATGTTGAAATTGCACCAGCTGTCATGGTTGTGGGTATGTTTGCCGAGATGGGAAGATGATTTGCAGACATTTGTTCCCTGTATAGGTGACATCTTCAGTGCTTTGGAGCCTCCTGTGAAGGGTTGCTGTACTGTGTCTTCTGGAATTGATTTAGTTCTGTTCCTGCTGCTTCCGGTTGCTTGTTGTGGTGGCCGGTATATTGGGTCTAGGTCTGTGTGTTTGTTGATAGACTCTATAGATGAGTGCCATGCTTCTAGAAATTCTCTGGCTGCCCTCTGTTTAGTTTGTCCTATGATCGTTGTGTTGTCCCAGTCGAATTTGTAGTCCTTGTCATCTGTGTGTATAGCTGCTAGGAGCAGCTGGTCTTTTATTTAATGGCTAATTGGTATTCATAGAATCCCTACAGTATCAAATCAGACCATTTGACCCACCAAGACCACACCTGCCCTCTGAAGAGTAACCCACCCAGACCAATTCCCCTACCCTATTACTCTAAATTTATCCCTGACTAATGCACCTAACCTACACCTCCCTGAACACTATGGGCAATTTAACATGGACAATTCACTTAACCTCCACATCTTTGGATTGTGGGAGGAAACTGGAGCATCCGGAGGAAACCCACACAGACATGGGGAGAATGTACAAACTCCACACAGACACTTGTCCGAGGCTGGAATTGAACCCAGGTCCCAGGTGCTATGAAGCAGCAGTGCTAACTACTGAGCCACCGTGCCACCCAGTGGATGTAGGCATCTAGTCGTCTGCCTGTTTGGCCTCTGTAGTGTTTCATGTAGTGTTTGCATGGAATCTTGTGAATTATATTAGTTTTGCACATGATGGCACAGGGTCTTTTGTTCTGGCGAGTTGTTGTCTGATTGTGGCTGTCAGTTTTGTTTGTAGGGCCCACAGTGTGTTGTTTATTCTATGGTTAGCAGTGGCATGGGGGTCACCCTCCCTCTGTAGGTAGGTGTCAGTATCTGCAAGGAGTTTCTCTGCTTTCTGAATATATTGTTCATACTAATCAGCATTCTGCCTCCATATGCTGCTACTATGATTATGGCCTTGTTCATTTTTGAATGTTTTTAGGGCTTCTCACTCTTTGGTGTTGAAGTTGTTAATTTGTCTTTTCGTTGTTAGCAAGGGTACAATGGTTTGTCTGACTGCTTGCTATGTCTCTTCAGTTTGTCTGGTAGTTCTGAGCAGACAGAGCATATAGTTCTATGCAGCTAGGAAGTCTGTTGTTGTCGCATCCTTGTTGTTGTAGTTGAGTCCCTTGGCTAGTACGGTTTCTTCTGTGCCTGTAAGCTGTTTGTTGTAGAGGTGTCTTACCCAGGTGCCTGTCATATTGTCCTGTCTGCTGTTGGTTAGCTTGGTCATTTTGTCTTGAAGTTCCGTTCTTTTTCTGTATGTGGTTCTGTTCTGTCCGATGGTGATGGCCTGTTTGATTGTCACAGTTCACTTCTGACTTTTTTTTTAATTTAACAATTTTTGATGCACAATTTCTTGTCTGCATCTGTGTAGTCTGTTGTGTACATCTGTAATCGTGACCTGGATCATCCTGAGACTGTTTTATCTGACTGTTTCTCAAGCTTGTGGGTTGTTAATCAGTGGTCTGTATCTGACACAGGATGGTAGTATTTGATTCCTTTGGCATCCGTATAGGACCCTGTCAAAAGGGCTAGCAACACACTGCAGCGTGCCCAACCTGCAAAGACAAGGTGAAGAACACCCCTATAGAGTCTTCACCAAGAATGGATATCCCCGCAACTTCATCCACAGATGCCTAACAGAACAAACGATACAACAAGGACATGCTACAACCCAACACACTGACCACTCTACCTTAAATAAAAAACATCTCCGAACTGAAAGCCAAACTTCTCCGATGACTCAGATTCATGACAGCCACGCTCAGACAACAACTCACCAGAACTGAAGGAATTTAGCATGCTGGCCTTCATTGGTGAGGCATTGAGTATAGGAGTTATGATATTGTGTTACAGTTGTATAAGTTATTGGTGAGGCCGCACTTGGAGTATTGTGTACAGTTTTAGTTGCCCTGTTAGAGGAAAGACATAGTTAAACTGGAAAGAGTGCAAAGAAAATTTATAAGGATTTTGTCACGACTAGTAAGTCTGAGTTATAGGGAGAGGTTGGCCAAGATAGGACTTTACTCCTTGGAACATAGGAGAATGAAGGGTAACCTTATTGAGGTGTATAGAATCACAAGGGGCATTGATAGGATGAATGCAGATAGTCTTTTTTTTTCCAGGGATGAGGAATTGAAAGTGAGAGGGCATAGATTTTTGGTGAGAGGGGAAAGATTTAAGAACGGCCTGAGGGACAACTTCTTCACACAGAGAATGATGCGTATATGGAATGGACGACCAGATAAAGTGGTTGAGGCAGATACAATAGCAACATTTTTTGAAATTTGCATAGATACATGAATGGGAAAGGTTTAGAGGGATATGGACCAAATGTGGGCAATTGTAAAAAGCTGAGTGGGCACCAGGGTCAGCATGGACCAGTCTGGGCTGAAGGGTCTGTTTCCATGTTGTATTACTCGGTGATTCTATTACTGTAGTCGGTGAGCCACTGCACTCTCACTGTTATTGGTCTCTAATTCTCTCACATTAATTCATTAGATGACGTTAATATGTGAAGCTCTTATTATCTGCCAGAACCTGGGATCCAGGGCCAGGAACAGGCCTTTTGGGAGCGGCCCTGCCAATTCAGAAGATCGCTATTAGTCTTGTTGTGGTCTCAGCTGCACCTTTTGCTCCCTCGCTCCCTACTGTTATTTCCAACAACTTTATTCATCAAAAATCTGTCTAACCCAACCTTGAGTAAACTAAATGCCCCAACCTCCACTTCCACCTAAAGAGATTTCCAAAGACATGTCATTATTCAACAAGAGAATATCTCCTCGTTTTAAACGGGAGACTGCTTTGTGTTCGACTGCTTTCCTATTTCTTGTCTGCTCCATAACAGGAACTATCCTCTCAGTATCCAGCCTGTCATGTCACTTTAAGATTAGAAATTGTTAATGATCGAGAACGGGTTGCATGAACCAGGCTTTTCCCTTGGAAATGATTAACGGTGTTGATGGAAACTGTTTTCTCCAGTGATAGAGTCCAGAACGAGAGGGTTGATAAAATGAGAATTGGGAATGACTTCATGGAGAACTCCTTCCGACAAAGAGTGGTGGAAATCTGGAACTCTCAATCTGAAAAAGCTGTCAAGGCCGGGGTCCGTTTTCCATTCGTTCAGGACAGTAAGGGTCCCAGCACTAACAGGGCATGTGATCCAGGTCAGCCATGGCCTGACTGACTGGGGACCCAGACTGAACCAACTGATAACTCATTCCCACTGGAATGCATTGGATTGCTGCTAGTCTGTTTGGGTGTGAATGGAAGGGGAGTTTCCCCTTGGAAAAAGCACGAAGGTTTGTATTTTAGCCCCGCACTGTTCTTGTCTCAGATGCGCTTGATGGGGATCGGTGTGAGGGGAATTTTATCTTGAGTTGAAATGAGCAGGGAAATGTCCTGGATGTTAAAGCATTGTTGTCCCTGCCCCAGGAGTGATGGATGGGCATAGAGCAGAGGTGATTTACTCAGTTAGTTGGTTCTTTGTTTGTTTATTTGTTTTTGATTTCTCTCGCGTTTATTTTTGTTTTAGTTCCTTCTGGTCCCTGCCCAAAACAGGTTGGTGGGGACGGAGTCAAGGGAGAGCATTTTTTTTGTTTGTTTATTTGATTTTCTCCCGAGTAATAACATCTTTATTTTTGCTCAATAAAGTCAAGGCAGCTTTATTTTCTGTTTTGAAAGAGCAGAGCGTGCCTTTGCTCTGTGTATCACCCGGTGCTGTCCCTGTACCGGCAGTGTCTGGTGGGGACAGTTCTGGGGTGTCTTCGTTGTTTTTTTCTGTTTATACCTTTCATTGAGGAATGGAAAGGGATTTTATCCATGCTCTTCAACAGAAGGGCAAGCATTCTCCAGCTACTAGAGGGCAGCTGTTTCACTGTTCCCTCACTCCGTCCCGGTCCCAGAGGAATTGATGGCTTGAGTTCATGACCCCACACTGTGTGAAGGTTGGTGTGAAGTGAGGCCAGTGTGTTGGAGCTTGGGCTCCTGCCTCAGGCCCAGGTGTAGGGGCCTGTTCAACAATCTGCACATTGTCCTTTTTTGTCTTTCTAGACCACAGATTTTTTGATATTGTTTAAGAAGCTGATGATGTAAATGCATCAGTGTTGTTCATGGCTGGGATCATTTAACATCAAGGCTCCCATTTTTAATGGACACTCACTCGTGGTAATACGGTTTTCAATATTTCTCTCCCCTTACGTATTATTAAGAGGTTTGCAAATGAGGACAGTGCGTCTTCAACACTGAGTGACGGGCTGAGTGGCTGTTTGAATTCTCATCTTACTATCCTGTTTGGAATGCTGTTTGAAAATGAGATTTCTCCCAGGTTATATAAATATTGTGTTTGGAATTGATTTTTGGATTGCTAATCTGTAATAAAAATCTCCTGTTCGGTTTTGTAGCTCAGTAGTTGTGTTTGTTCCCTGAGATCCTGAGAGTTTACACAACCCTCCATTTGCCTGTGACCCAGTTGTTGGCTGAAGCCTCTGGTTGTTCAGTGAGTCCAAGCCATTGTTTTGCTCTCTGCAGTTATACCATCAACTTGGTGTCTCAGTGTGAGCCAGGAGACCACTGCGTGGTGACTTCCTGTTCCACTGTCGGTGTAAAGGTATGTGGGAACTGTCGAGATTAATCCCATCATGAACATCAGAACATTATGTTCAGCTGGAACTACCTCCACTGACTCATTTCTTTGGCCACCGTTGCAGTAAAAGCAAATCCCTCCCTTTGCCAGCACAAAGAGAAAGTGCCCGTCAGATTCCCTGGTGTGTGATGGTTTAGCCCAATAGGAGTGGCACTGGTAGATCATGCTGCATCAGCCTGGACAGAAACCTGGGCAACCTCCAAATGAAAATGTGATCTTCAGTGGATCTGCTGTGATAGGAAATATGGAATTGGAATACTTGTTAGAGAATCACCTCGTCAACTGTGAAAATATAAACAATCTAATTTCCCAGGAACATACGTCACAGCACAGTGAGAAAATGGGGAATAAGCAATTCCTGACCTCCCCACCCTGAGGAGTGTCACTGTTCCTGTCCCCTCTCCCACTTTGGGGAGCATCGTAGTTACAGTCCCCTTTCCCTCCCCAGGTGATGTCACCGCTACTGTCTCCTCTCTCGCTCTGGGGAGTGTTGCTGATTCTGTCCCCATTCTTTGAGGGGTCTCACTTTTAATGCTCTCTCTCCCTCTCTGGGAGTATCCTTTCTGTCTGGTGATGTTATTGCTTCTCTCTCCCCTCTCAGGATCGGGATGGGCGTGAATACCCACCCAGTTTGTTCGTTTCTTTCACTCTTTTGTGAAATGGACAATCCCTGCTTCATTATACAGACCAGTGTGTTGAAGCCTGGCACAGCCCACCCTTCATCACAGTTAGATCACGGGGTCAAAGGTTGGTCAGTCCTGCCTGGGCCTGAAACAAAAACGCAAACTAACTGGAGACAACCCAGATTAAGTCCCAATGAGAGTGTTATTGACCTTCACACTCAAAGCCCACCGAGGAGGTGGTCACCAGTCTCAATGTTGCCAAGGAGGACGTTCTCCTAGAGATTAATGATTCATTCTTGATTTTAAACAAGGGAGGTATGTTGTGAGGGGCAAAGGGGCAATGCAACCTTGAAGGCACATTCAAGGTTCAGAGAGTTACTTCACAACTGGTTCCCAGACTCTGTGACAGGGGAAGGGGATGGGAACAGAGTGGCTCATGACTTTATGAGCTGCAAGAGCACTTCAGAAGTGATCTGGATCAGGTAAGGGATATCACTGCTCTTCACCCTCTGATCCAAAATCCCAAATCGAAAGACAACCTTGCATTTGTGTAGCACTTTCACAACTTCCGGGTGTCACAAAATTGGTTTTCAGCAGCTTCAGTCTTTTTGAAATATCGCCACGGTTGTAACATGGGAAAGGTACGGGGGCTGGGGGTTGGACTGGGGAAGCAACTGACACTCAGCAAGTGGAGACCTTCTCTACCCTTCCAAATTATCCCAGGACAAGATTCCCACTCGTCTGAGAGGGCAGGGGGCCTGCAGGATTAATGTCATCCAAAAATCAGTCTGTGTGACAGTGCCGCATTCCCCTCACTGTGTACGCCACACTGTCAGAGTTCAACACCATTCTCAAATCTCTGACACGGGACTTGAACCTACAACATTCTGGTTGGAAGCAGAGAGCCCAGGCTGGTCATGCTGTATATCCCAACAGAAAGGCCTGTGTGTTATCAAAGTTAAAAATCACACAACACCAGGTTATAATCCAACAGGTTTATTTGAAAGTACAAGCTTTCGGAGCACTGCTCCTTTGTCAGGGAACTAGTGGAGCAGGATCCTAGGACACAGAATTTATACTAAAAGATCAATGTGTCATAGATTTTTAACTTTCATCAAACACAGGCGAATACTGGCACCTCCACATCATGTGTTTGATCAGTTAGACTGCAGGGTGTGCTCATTGACAGGGTGGCTAGAAGCTGGGCAATTGAATGCAGTTCTATCTCCAGAGCGAGAAGTTGTCCCCTCCTCCCCAGCCCCCTGAAATTGGGAAAGAGTGCCCGAGTGTCCAATCGTACTGTCCGGAGGCTTGGAGGGAATCCTCTGCTCGGTCCCTCACACTGTGTCCATCTTGCCCACTCAGGTTGCAGACAAGGCTGATGTCCTCAATAAGGAGCTCCTCCAAACCAAACAGAGGCTGGTGGAGACTGAAGATGGGAAAAGGAGACAGGAGGAGGAGGAGGAGTCAGCACAGGGCAGGGAGAGGTGGGGGATGTGGGGGTGAGGAGAACCTGACATGGGGGGTAGCTCTAACTCTGTTTTTCTCTCCACAGATACTGCTGGACTAACTGAGACCCTGAAGGGATGTGACAGATGAATACCAAGGGGGTGTTTCCTCTTGTGGGGGAATCCAGAAGTTGGGATACAGTTTTAAGTGATTCAGTTTACTTTGGATCAGCTAAAGGACTTGATTTGTACAATACACACAGAAAAAATGATCTGCCTGTACCTTGTTTCTTTAATTTTCGAACAGGTTCGATATTAAATGTAGTTAACATTTGGGAAAATTGTATGCTTAACTTGTAGCAGTGTGTTGTCCCAGTGAACAGGTTCCTTTTGTTGGTGTTATTTAACTTTAATGCCCAGCTGCCCCCAGTTGTTCACCCTGGAGGAGACATCTCTGGGGGACATCTTATATTTACTGGGGAGGTGATATTATCACTTGGCTATTAATCCAGAAACTCAGAATAATTTTCTGGTTTTGAATCCCACTATGGCAGATGGTGGAGTTCGAGTTCAATAAAATAATATCTGGAATTAAGAGTTAAATAATTATCAGAAAAACCCATCTGGTTCACTAATGTCCTTAAGGGAAGGAAATCTGCCCTCCTTACCTGGTCTGGCCTATGTGTGACTCCAGAGCCACAGCAATGTGGTTGACTCTCAGCTGCCCCCTGAAATGGCCTAGCAAGCCACTCAGTTGTATCAATTGCTAGAAAGTTACAACAAAGGAATGAAACTGGATGGACCACCTGGCATCAACCCTTCACAGTCATTGGGTCAAAATCCTGGAATTCCCTCACTCACGGTACTGTGGGTCAACCCACAGCAAATGGACTGCAGCGATTCACCACCACCTTCTCAAGAGCAAATAGAGATGGGCTATCAATGCTGGCCAGCCAGCATTCCCCAAGTCCCACAAATGAATTTAAAGAAATTGTAACAATTGCATTTTCAACAGTGAACTAACTTACATTTGTTGGTCTGCCTGTGTCCTGTGATCACACCACACCACAGACCCTACAGCTAGATGTAAAGGAAGATCCCAATTCTTTCCCATTCACTTCAAACCATTCGATTGATGTCAACATTCTGTACAAAATTGGGGTCAATAGTAAGTGCTTGTATAAATCTCAGTTATGGAATCACTGACCACAGCATCCTCTTAATCCAGGTTTAACTGGAATATGGGAATGGGGCCTAGGATATGATCACAACACATCACCTCCCTTCCCCTCTTCAAAACAAATCTGAAATCATCACCTCTGTCAAGGTTTCACACGGAAATCGAACTCAAGGGGGGATGGCATGCTGCAAAGCTGCGGCACACATCCACAGACATTAACGAGGGAACTGTTATAGAGTCATAGAGATGTGCAGCATGGAAACAGACCTTTCGGTCCAACCCGTCCATGCTGACCAGATATCCCAACCTAATCTAGTCCCACCTGCCAGCACCCGGCCCATATCCCTCCAAACCCTTCCTATTCATATACCCATCCAAATGCCTCTTAAATGTTGCATTTTTACCAGCCTCCACCACTTCCTCTGGCAGCTCATTCCATACACGTACCACTGTCTGCGCGAAAAAGTTGCCCATTAGCTCTCTTTTATATATTTCACCTCTCACCCTAAACCTATGCCCTGTAACTCTGGACGCCCCGACCACAGGGAAAAGACTTTACCTACTTACCCTATCCATGCCCCTCATAATTTTGTAAACCTCTATAAGGTCACCCCTCAGCCTCCGACGCTCCAGGAAAAACAGCCCCAGCCTGTTCAGCCTCTCCCTATAGCTCAAATCCTCCAACCCTGGCAATATCCTTGTAAATCTTTTCGGAACCCTTTCAGCTTTCACAACGCCTTTCCGATAGGAAGGAGATCAGAATTGCATGCAATATTCCAACAGTGGCCCAACCAATATCCTGTACAGCCGCAACATGACCTCCCAACTCCTGTACTCAATACTCTGACCAATAAAGGAAAGCATACCAAACGCCTTCTTCACTATCCTATCTACCTGCGACCCACTTTCAAGGAGCTATGAACCTGCACTCCAAGGTCTCTTTGTTCAGCAACACTCCCTAGGACCTTACCATTAAGTGTATAAATCCTGCTAAGATTTCCTTTCCCAAAATGCAGCACCTCTCATTTATCTGAATTAAACTCCAGCTGCCACTTCTCAGCCCATTGGCCCATCTGGTCCTGATCCTGTTGTAATCTGAGGTAACCCTCTTCGCTGTCCACTACACCTTCAATTTTGGTGTCATCTGCGGCACTCAGAGACATGCATCTGCAGACAGCATTACTAACAGTCACACCTCACTGACAGTCACACCTCCAGACAACATTGGGTATTAGTCACTTCCAACAGGGTCATTCATGTGTGATATAAGATCCTGACTGATCCTCTCTGAACGAAGGACTTACTCAGTTCAGTTTTGAGTTCCCATTGTGAGTAACAGGCTCAGCTGGGAGAAATGAACATTACGACTGCAGCTACTAACATCTGAGATTGGCCGAAGCTGATTTCAGTGTTGGACAGCAGAGAGGGCAGAGTGTGATCCCACCAGCTGGGCCTGGACCAACGGAGTGAAGAGTAAATGCCTCAGATTGCAATGATTGTGGTCACAGCAGCTTTTAGTTTCTGTTCTGTTTAGAATCTTGTAAACTCAACAAATTCCAGACCAAAGGGATCATTTGAAAATGATTGATGATTGGCTCTCAGCCCAACCTTCAGCCGATGTGTCATTGATTGACCGGCCAGGCAGCCAATCAAAACAATCATTTGCTGAAATCCTGCCAAATAACTGAGTGGCTGATGGTCATTTCCAAAGTACTCACAAGACACCAACTGAATCTTCTTCACCTTTATTCCCTTTTTCAGATTGACATTGATAAAAAACAGACTGCAATTAACAGCCCAGACAGAGGTAGCTGCACAAATTCACAGCCACAATGGAGCTTGAGGAAAACACTTGTGGAGATTTTCTCAGTAACATGAGAATACTGTCCCTTTACACAGTGACAAAACCTTAAATTGGAACTGGTGGCTGAGCAGGAAGGAGATCTGGTTTACTGAAGCAGAGACTTCGGAGGTTCACATTGTTTTGTGCAGCTGACAGTCTTCAGCATCTTCGAGAGATTTTACTTGGTATCACAAGTCAACACTGTCCCAATCAAACACTCCCAGGACAAGGACAGCATGGGGTTAGATACAGAGTAAAGCTGCCTCTACACTATCCCCAAGAAATACTCCCATGTCAGGGATATGCATCATGAGATTAGATCCAGAGTAAATCTCCCTGTATACTGTCCCAGTTACCTGCACAAACCCCTGAACCTCAGAAATGTCTCTGAGCCAGTCCTGAGAAGGAAGAGAGTTGAAATTCAGTGCTGACAATGATCTTTGTCCTGCCAGCTCAGCCCTGTTTTATTTAAAGTTGTGTCTCCTCTGTGGACTGTCTCAAACATTCTACACACATTCTGATCTCCTGATGCTCTTGCTGAGGGGAGAGGGGAGGGTCACATGTGTGAGGGCACAGGAGAAGCGAGCGTTGGACTCCCATGCAGACCCAGAGAGGGTCAGCAGGCTGCTGACACTGTAGGTGCTGTCCGAAGCTCGCAGGTAGCTGCTGGTCTGAACCCCGTCCGAAATGACTGCACCGTCCTTCTTCCACTGCACCTCCAGCTCATCAGGATAGAAGTGATTCGCAAGGCACACCAGGGTGGCAGTGCCCTTGGCATTGACCTGCTCTGGGGAGGGGGGCAGCAGGGTCAGCTTGGGCTGAGAGTTCTCACGGCCTGAAAGACAAGAGAAACAATTTTAATCCCTGCCATTCAAAGGGATTTCAATTTTATGAACTTTAACTAACAAACAATTTGCTTGAAGTTTTGCACTCAATACCTAACAACCCCAACAAAAGAACAGACATTTTTGAAATTGCTTTTTGAGATGTGAGTGTCACTGGCAGGGTCAGCATTTATTGCCCATCCCTAATTGCTCCTGAGATGGTGATGGTGAAAGAGAAGGGACAGTTTTGGACTATTGTTTAGGGAATGAATGTGTGCAGCTGGAAGGGCTATCAATGGGGGATCATTTCATTGACAGTGATCAGAACTCAGTGAGATTGAGAGTAGGGATGGAGAAATGCAGAGACTGTGAACATCATTTTGTGATCCTCTCTGGCTCCAGATGAGATGTATGAAGGGGGGATAAGGTGATCACAAAGCAGATGGGTATTTTCCATTTTTGGTTGACAGTGAAAGCAAGGAGTTTGTTTAATCTGGAAATGTATAAAATCCCAGTTAGAGCACAGTGAGAGAACTGTGTACGGTTCTGGTCAACACATTACAGGAAGGATGTGATCCCAATAGAGACGGGGACAGAGGAGGGTTTTGTCACAAAGCAGGAGTTTGAGGAATGATTGGTTTGAAGGGAGATTTGATTAAGGTGCTTAAAATGATGAGGGACTTATATAGAATGGGTAGGAAGGACTGATTTCCATCAGCACAGAGGGCAATAATCAGGCGAGATTAAAATGAACTGGGGGCAGGGTTTGAGGAGCAATTGCTTTCACCCAGAGGCTGGTGGGATCTGGGACTCACTGTCTGAAAGGGTGGGAGAGGCAGAAACCCTCATCACATTGAAAAAACACTTGGATATTCACTTGAAACATTGAAACCTCCAGAGCTATGGAGCAAGAGTTGGAAAGTGGGATGGAGCTCAATACCTCTTTTAAAAACCCACAGATCAGAAGAACTTTATACACAAACCTTGGAGCAGACTTAGATCCAAACATTTCAGGAAGGAGTCACGTTCAGTGTCTGTGTAGAAGATTCTAGATTACATTTCAAACCTTGCTGCAACAACTGGGCTGAGGTCAAGGGTGAGGCTGCAAAGACACTCAGTGTCCCAGGGTTACCCAGGGTCACTGCTCCTAATGACCCCGTGACCCCTGTAAGGTGAGAGTGTACGGACAATGTGTGGGTCAAGAAGGATGTGATCCCAATAGAAAAGAAACGGGGGATTTTTGAAGATTTTATCAGGAATAGTGAGTTTTAGCTTTGAGCAATGATTGGATTGGCTGGAACTGTTTTCGTTCGAACAGAACAGGCTGAGGGGAGATTTGATTGAGGTGTGTAAAATGAGGGAGGGCCTGGAGAGTGGATATGAAGGACTGATTTCCATCAGCAGAGACAGCAAGAAGTAACATAGAGTCAGAAATCATACAATCTGTACGGGTAGAGTTGAGCAAGCACAAGAGAAAAAGACCCTGATGGGAGTAATGTCCAGGCACATGAGCAGTAATCAGGATGTGGGGAAGAAAATAAACCAGAGATGGAAAAGGCCTGTAAGAAAGGCCTCATTGCAATATGAATGGGGGACTTCAATATGCAGGTGGACGGGAAAACCAGTTTGGTAGTCAATCGCCAGAAATGCAATTCATGTAACATCTACAAGATGATTGTTTTTTGGAACAACTTCTGGTAGAGCCCTCAGGGGAGTAGGCAATTCTGGATTTGGTCTTGTGTAATGAGGCAGACTTGATTGAGGATCTTAATGTGAAGGTCCCCCTCAGAGGCAGTGACCGTATTGTGACAGAATTCACCCTGCAGTATGAGAGGGAGAAGCTGGAATCAGATGTAATTGTATTGCATTTGAATAGAGATAAATACAAAGACATGAAGGGGGAGCTGGTCAGAGTTGATTGGAAGGGGAGTCTAGCAGGGAAGCAATGGCAGGAGATTTTGGGGGATCATTTGGAAGGGACAGCAGAAATTCAGCCCAAGGACAAACATACATACCAAGGGGATTATGAGACAACTATGGCTGATAAGAGAAATCAGGGACAGCCTAAATGACAGTGGGGGAGAGGTGAGTGTAGTGGACGTTACTAAGGAAAATGTGCTGGGGAAGTAGAAAAGTCTGAATGATCTCAGAGATGAAGGGCATGTCATATGAGGACTGTTTGTGCACTCTAGGGCTGTACTCTGTGGTGTTTAGAAGAGTGAAGGGCTATCTGATTGAAACTTTCAGAATACTGTGAGGCCTGGATAGTGTGGATGTGGAGAAAATGTTTCCACTCGTTGCAGAGACAAGTATGCGAGGGTCAGAGAATGACTCTTTTGAACTGAGGTGATGAGGAATCTCTACAGCCAAAAGGTGCAAAATCTATGCATCTCATTGCCACAGAGGGCTGTGGAGGTCACGTTGTTGAGTGAATTCAAAACAGAGAGAGATAGGTTCTTGATTGGTAATGGGTTTGAAGGCTGTGGAGGGAGGCAGGAGAATGAGCTTGAAAAATATCACAGCCATAATGGAATAGCAGAATAGATTCGATGGGCTGAATGGCTTGATTCTGTTCTAATTAAGGGCCAATTGTCTTTCAGTTTTCCAAATCCTGGGATACTGAAAGCACGGGACTGTGAGCCCTGCTGTAGCTATTTGTCATCAGAACTTTGCCAAGAGGTAACCAGGGAGTGGAGCCAGTGTGTTCCATATGGGAACTTCAGGATGCTTCCGGGGATCCTAGAAGACCATGAGAGTAGGACGGTCAGTGACAGCAGTTGGAGCTCCGGGTTTCGAAGCTTGAGCAGCAGCTGGTGTCAGTGCGGAGTGTCCGTGAGGTTGAGAGCTCCGTGGAGAGCACGTTTCTAGATGTGGTCACTCTGCAGCTTCAGAGTATGCAAGGAGAAAGGGAATGGGGGAGCAGCAGACAGTCCAAAAGGACCAGGCAGCTAGTACAGGAATCCCCTGAGTGCATCCCACTGTCCAACCAGGATTCAGTTCAGAATCCTGGTGAGAATGATGGTTCATCTGGGGAGTGCAGCCAGAGCCAAGTCCCTGGCACCATGGGGAGGGCTCAGCTGTACAGGGGGGCACAAGGAAGACTGGAAGAGCGATAGTGAAAGGAGATTTGAGAGTGAGTGCAATCGATAAGTGTTTCTGCAGCTGCAGATGGGAATCCAGGATGGTGTGTTGTCTCCCTGGTGCCAGGGTCAAGGATGTCACTGAACGGCTGCAGAGCACCCTGAGGGGAGATGGGGAACAGGCAGCAGTCGTGGTCCACATCGGTCCCAGTGACAGAGGGAGAAAAGGGATGTAGTCCTGCAGTCAGAATTTAGGGAGGTCGGGAGGGAGTTCAGAGCAGGAGCTGAAAAGTAGGCATGTGCACATTACTCCCAGTGCCCCAAATAAGTGAGAATAGAAACAGGAAGATAAGACGGATGAATAAGAGGTTGAAAAGAGGGTCGAGCAGGGAGGGCTTTAGATTCTTAGGGCATTGGGCCTGGCTGTGGGTGAGATGTTACCTGTACAGACTGAATGGGATGCTCCTGAACAGAGCTGGGACTGAGTTCCTTGTGGGGTGATTTGTTGCTGCTTTGGAGAGAGTTTAAACTGACTTGGTAGGGCTGTGGTAGCCAGGGGGGAATATCAGAGAGAAACACCAAGGTTCACAGAATCCTCAGTGCAGTCCAAAGATCACCATCAAGTGAAAAGGATGTAGAAGAACAAATCTGCAAGGAATTTACAGGGTCTGTCAAATCACTACGTAGAGTTGTTATAAATAGGGTGGCTGGGGGGGTGGGGAGGGGAAGAGCTTTAATTATCCTCATAGACTGGATAGTATCATTGTGAAGGGGGGCAGAGAGGGGCCAGTGTTGTGAGAGGGTGCTCAGGTGAACTTTCTCCAGCCGTGTGTTTCCAGTCCAATGAGAAAGGAGGCTCTGTTATACCTGGATCTTGGGAATGAGGAGGCCCAAGTAGATCAAGTGTCAGTGAGAGGACATTAAGGGAAGAGTAATCATTGTATCATAAGGTTGAGGGTGACCATGGAAAAGGAAAAAAGGACAATCCAGATTCGAAATGATTCACTTGGGAAAACACAGACTTCCGTTGGGTAAGAACACATCAGTGTGAATGAACTGGGGTTAAAGGTTGCAGCAAAGTCCTGAAGTGAATAATAGAGATCGTAGTTCAGGGACAGTCGAGGTATATTTGAGGAATGGCACTCAATTCCTGGCTGTTTTGAGACAGAAGTGGTCGAAATATTGTAAATAAGAAAAGGGCAAAAGTGTAACTAGGGAGTGAATAGGTCCCCTTAAAGATGGCTAATTCACTTAACCTGCACATTCCTGTCCACTTTGGGCAATTTAGCATGACCAATCCATCTAACTTAGACATCTTTGGACTGTGTGAGGAAACTGGAGTACCCAAAGGGATAGTCAATGTGGCTTTGTGGATTGGAAATCATATCTCACTAACTTGATTGAGTTTTTTTGAAGAGGAAACAAAGAAGATTGATGAAGGCAGAGCAATTGACATTGTCCACCTGGATTTTAACAAAGCATTTGACAAGGTTAGCCATGGTAGAATGAGTAGGAAGGTTAGGTCACATGAGTTCCAGGTTGAGCTAGTCATTTGGATAAAAAATTGACTTGAGGTAGGAGACAAAGAGTGGTGGTAGAGGGCTGCGTTTTGGACTGGAAGTCTGTGACCAGTGATGTGCCATAAATATCGGTGCTGGGTCCACTATTTTCATGATTTAAATAAATGATCTTGATGTGAATATAGTAGGTAAATTTAGTAAGTTTGCAGATTACATCAAAATTGGTGGTGAAGTGGATAATGAAGAAGATTATCTCACAGTACAGCAGGACCTTGATCAGTTCGGCCAATGGCTGAGGAGTGACAGATGGTGTTCAATTTAGATAAGTGCAAGATGTTGCATTTTGGAAAGGCAGGATTTACACAGTTAATGGTAGGGCCTGTGGATTAATGGTAGGACCCTGGGGATTAATGGTAGGGCCCTGGGGATTAATAGTAAGGCCCTGGGGAGTGTTGTCGAACAGAGTCCTAGCAGTTCGGATACACAGGAAGGATGTTATTAAACAGGAAAGGGTGCAGAAAATATTTACAAGGATTTTACCAGGAGTGGAAGGTTTGAGCAAGAGGGAGAGACTGAATGGTCTGGGGCTCAGAGGTGACCTTACAGAGATTTAAAAAACCACGAGGGGCACAGAAAGGGTAAACAGCTAAGGTCTTTTCCCTAAGACGGGCGAGTCCAAATCTGGAGGCATAGGTTTAAGAGGAGAGCGGAAGATTCAAAAGGGTACCGAGGAGTAACATTTTCATGCAGAGGGTGCTGCATATATAGAACAAGCTGCCAGAGGAAGTGAATGTGGCGCATAAAATTACAGCATTTAAAAGACATTTGGATGTACACATGAATAGGAAGCATTTTGAGGGATATGGGCCAAATACTGGCAAAGGGGACTCGATCAGTTTAGGATATCTGGTCGGCACAGACGAATTGGACCGAAGGGTCTATTTCAGTGCTATACAACTCAATGACTATGAGAGGCTGGACCCTGAAGTACAGGAAGCTGAGGAGTGACCAGATAGAGGTTTGTGAAATCCTGATGGGGTGAGATAATGTAAATAATTCAGGAGGATGTCAATGTTTTGTAGCGAGGGTAGAAAACATTTCCAAAGATTGTTCCAGGAATGAGAAACCTCCGTTATGAAGATAGACTGGAGAAGAGATGGCTGAGAGGGGATTTGTTCGAGGAATTCAAAATCAGGACGGGTTTGATCAGAGCAAACGGGGAAAAAATGTTCCCATTCATGAAAGGATTGAGAGCAAGAGGCCACAGATTGGAAGTGATTGGTAAAAGAAGCAAAAGTCAAATAAGGAAAAACATTTTCAGCCAGTGAGTGGTTAAGGTGTGGAATGCACTGCCTGAGAGTGTGGTGGAGGCAGCTTCAATTGAAACATTCTGAAGGGAATGAGACTGTTATTCGAAAAGGAACAATGTGCAGGGTGACAGGGAGAAGGCAGGAGAATGACACTCAGTGAATTGCGCATTCAGAGAGCCAGTGCAGACAAGATGGGCAGAATGGCCTCCTTATATGCTGTAACAATTCTGTGATTGTGTAATTAAGCAGAGTTAAAGCTGGGGGAGGTGGGAGCTCGGTGTCTCACTGTGCTGCTGCTGCTGCTGCTGAGGTCAGTGAGATCAGAGACTAGGACAGGGAGCCAGAGCTCACATCAAACTCTGCCTGTGTCCGTCACACTGAGACTGGCAGGAGGCTACTCACTGATTTCACTCCATGCTGCAGGAATGGGACCACAGGCTGCAAATGGACAGAGCTCCTCCACACGGTGAGTAAAACTGACTGACTTATATCTTGTTTTTTTAAAGGGAGCAACAGAACTAAAGAAATACAGCTGGACACCCTGTTAGACACAGTGCTCCTCAATCAACTATTTCATTCACTGCAGCTCCCCACGAACACCTTCAACAATTCAACATTTGTGTTTTAGAAATTATGTTTGACAGGGTTAATAACAGAGGATTGAGCTTTACTTACTCAGTCTGAGCTTGGTTCCTTTACCGAACGTGTACCACAGTGAGAGCTCCCAGTGCAGAGGCTGCACAAAAACCTCTGCTCTCTGCTTCTGTCTGTTTCTCTCACCCTCTCCCTCTCTCTGTCTGTCTCAACCATTCTCACCTTCTCCTTGTCTCTTTGTTGTCTCTCACTGTCTCTCTGTTTCGCTCATGTCTTTCTTTCTCTCCTTTTCTCTCATTCTTTCTCTCTCTTCTCTCTATCTCTCTCACACTAAGTTGTTTCCAGCTGAGCTTGTGCAGTTTGTGAAATTTATTTTTCGATGTTAAATCTTGCAGCTGCTCTTCCCATGTAGCCATGGAGTGGAAGAGGGAAACTTGAGGCCGTCAGTGAACGGTGGACACCACAGGGACTGGAGTGTGTAGTGGACCGTGACAATCCCAGCATGGGATAATTTGTTCAGTTTCATTTATATATAAGCTATGAATTTGTCAGTACAGGAGGTGGGACTGTGTGTCTATTATTATATATTTTATGTAACTGTGGTATGTGTAAATGCAGGAGATGATCCTCTGTCTACTCAGGTTTTTGTATGGCTCTGTATCACTGTGTAGAGGGTAGGCTTCATCTTGCATACAATAATAGTCACCAACATCCAATTCCTGTACATTACTGATTGTCAGGGTGAATTCTATATCGTATCCACTGCCGGTGAATCGCTCAGAGACTCCTGTGAATCGAGTTGTTGCACCATAGATTAGGAGACTGGGCTTCTGACCTTCTCGCTGCTGGTACCAGGAAAGATCATCATCAATATTTTGACTGGCCGTACAGGTGATGGTTGCAGTCTGTCCCAGTCTCACTGACAGCACCGGGGGAGACTGGCTCATGATGATGTCCCCACTGATACCTGAGGGGTCAGAGAGAAACACAGTGAAGTCAGAACTGTCACAGAAAGAGCCTGTCAAATGAGAGATTGTTGGAGACACTGAGCATTCCTCTGGTTTCAGCATTTTTCCTTCAATCACAAGTCAGTAGAATTGGAGTGAAATGGAGAGCAGCTAAAGATTCAAGGTGGAAGGAGAGAGATTTGTACCTGCAACACAGAATGCCAGGGGCCAGATCAGCTGGATGTGTGAAATCATGGTGTGTGCTCCTGTCCCTGGTTCCTGATAAACTCTCCCTTCACTTGGCTCTGCTTTATAAAGCTGCAGCCTGTGAGAGTCTGACTGGGTGTTCCTCAGTATGTAAATGGCATCAGGCAGAGAGAGCCACGTCAGTCCCTCACACTTCCTCTTCTCTCTCTCTCTCTCTCTCTGTCTCAGACAGTCATTGAAGTGAACAAACTGAATAAGACCATTTGACTCATTGCTTCTGTGCTGGTCAACAATGAACTGATGACACTAATCCCATTCTCCAGCTCTTGATCCATAGCCCTGGAGGCTACAGCAAGACAAGTGAATACCTAAATATTCCTTCAATGTTCCGAGAGTTTGTGAGTCAACCAGCCTTTCAGGCGGTGAGTTCCAGACTCCCACCACCCTCTGGATGAAAACATTTCTTCTCAATTTTCCTCTCAGCCTCATTCCTCAACTGGGCTTGGATTCACTGAGGTTTGCAAGGATTGAAATGTATATGATTCCAACAGGGCTGGACTGACTCGATGTAGAGAGGAGGTTTCCCCTGGTTGGGGAGTCTGGAACCAGGGGACACAGTCTCGTGGGAAATGGGATAGACCATTTAGGACTGAGATGAGGAAACATTTCTTCACTCAGAGGATGGTCAATCTGTGGAATTCTCTCACACAGAAGGCTGTGGAGGACAGGACATTGAATATATTCAAGAAAAAAAGACGTTTTATCAGGATCAAGGGGAATGGGGAGAAAGCAGGAATATGGCTTTGAGAGAGAGAATCAGCCATGATCATACTGAATGACAGAGCAGACTCAAAAGGGCTGAATGGCCTACACTTGTTCTAGGTTTCTATATGTCCATGTCTATTAACTTCAATCTGTGCCTTTGGTTACTGACCCCTCCACATGTGGAAATAGTGCCTTCCTATCCACTCTACCTCTACCCCTCATAATCTTATACCCCTCTATCATGTCCCCTCTCATCCTTCACTGCTCCAAGGAAAACAACCCCAGTCTTTCTAATCTTTCCTCATAGCTCAGACCCTCTAGGCCAGGCTGCAACCTGGGAAATCTCTTCCACACCTTCTCACTTTCAATCACATCCTGCTGAAAGTGTGGTAACCAGAACCTGTCTCTCCCTTTGTCTCTCTCTTTCTCTCTCTCTGTCTCTCTCCCTCTCTTGCTGTCTCACATCTACCACCTCTTTCTCTCTCACCCTTTCTCAGTTTCTCTCGTATTCTCTCTCTCTCTCATTCTGTCTCATAGTTAGTCTCTCCAACTTTCTCACTCTCCCTCAGTCTGTTTCCATTTCTCCATCTCTCACTCCATTTTCCTCACTCGCTCCTTCTCTCGCTCCAGTTAAAAGCCTCCACTTGAGTATCAGTCCCTTTCTATTCCTCCTACTTTCTCTCTTTCTCCCTCTTTATATCCCTTCATTCACAGTTTTCTCTCCTTCTGTGTCATTCTGTCTCATCTCCTGCTCCTGTCTGTCTGTCCGTCTCTCTCGATCACACTGAACCCTACCCTCTCTCTCACCCCCTCCCCCAATCTCACTCTTTTTCAGATGCTCCTCCACCCCACTTGTCTCACACACATTCTCCATCCATCTCTTTCTGTCTGCCTGTCTCTCTCTCTCTATCTATCTCTTTCTGTCGCGCTCCTTCCCACAGTGTTGTTAATGGCAATAGTTAAATGCAAGGTAAATCTCCCTCTGCTCAGCCCCTCTAACTGATGTTAACCCCTGACCCCAGAAGCATGTCATCTCCTGGAGTGAGGCCTCATTTCTCACATTGACCAGAGTTTGATCTCTCAGGAAGACAGGCAGATTCTTGTCAAATGAAGGGCGGTTCTGTGCTGTTGGCCTATTCTCACTGGTGACTGGTTTGGACACAAAGCTCATTCCATGCAGGCCCAGGAGAGAGAGGAGATCCTCAGGCCATCAGTGTGAGCTGGAGGGAAAGGACAGGCTCTGACCCACTGACCCATCCTCTCCATTTACAACATGACCCAATCCCTTCCCCTCTCCTTCACCTTCCACGATCAGGCTCTATGTCAGGGTATTTTCCTGGGATAAGGGCTGGACAATAAGAAACAACAGAAAGGAACTGAGCCCCACACTCACCATGATCACTGTTTCCCACTGGACATTCAAATAGAAACCAGTAAACATAGACCTCAGGATGGCAGAGGGAATGCTTAGAACCCTGATTTCCATTTCCCAATCTTGTTGCTTGTATTTTAATAAATCCTTTAAATTAATACATGGGATGTGTGTGTTGCTATCTGGGCTAGTATTTATCCCCACCCTGAAATGCCCTTGAGAAGATGGTGATGAGCTGTCTTTTTGCACTGCTGCAGTCCATGTTCTGCATGTAGACCCACAATGCCCTGAGGGAGGGATTTCCAAGATTTTGACCCAGCGACAGTGAAGGAACACCGATATATTTCCAAGTCACGGTGGTCAATAGCTTGGAGGGAAACTTTCAGGTGGTGCTGTTCCAAAGTATCTGCTGCCCTTGTCTCTCTAGATAGAAGTGGTCATGGGTTTGGAAGGTGCTATCTAAGGAGCTTTGATATACTTCTGCAGTGCATCTTGTAGATGGTCCACACTGCTGATACAGAGTGTTGCTGGTGGATGGAATGGATATTTGTGGTGCAAATAAAGCAGGTTGCTTTGCACTGGATGGTGTCAAGCTTCTTGAATGTTATTGGGGTTGCACTTATCCAGGCAAGTGGGGAGTATTCCATGCCTGACTTGTTCCTTGTAGATAGAGGATAGGCTTTGGGGAGTCAGGAGATGAGCCTCTGACCTTCTCATGAAACCATTCTAACGATTTGGTGAGCTCATTTGTGTTTCTATTAACAATTAAGATGTTGGTAGTGAGAAATTCAGTGACAGTAAGGCCATTAAATTTCAAGTGATGATGGCTAAATTCTGTCTTGATGGCGAGAGCCACTATTTGGCCTTTTTACGGTGTGAATGTTCCTTGCCACACATCAGCTCAAGTCGGGATATTGTCCAGGTCTTGCTGTTTTTGTACATGGACTGCTTCAGTATCTGAGGGTTTGCAAATGGTGCTGAATGCTGTGCAATCATTGACAAACATTCCCACTTGTGAACATATGATGGAGGGAAGGTCATTGATAAAGCAACTGAAGATAGTTGGGCTGAGGATAGGAGCCTGAGGAACTCCTGCAGAAATATCCTGGAGGTAAAGTGACTGACCTCCAACAACTATGACCATCTTCCTATGTGTCAGGTATATCAGGGCTCCTTGATGCCACATTCAGTCGATTACGACCTTGATGTCAAGGGTTGTCACTCTCACCTCACCTGGAATTCAGCTCTCTTGTCCATGATGGATCAAACTTGTAAGGAGGTCAGGAACTGAGTGGCCCCTGATGGAATCCAAACTGTGTGTCACTGAGCAGGCTATTGCTCAGCAGATGCTGCTTGATAGCACTGTTGATGACAACTTCCATCAATTTGCTGATGATCGAGAGCAGACTGATATGCCAGGTGGGATTTATCGGGCTTTTTATATACAGGGACTACCTGAGCAAACTTCCACATTGCTGGGTCCATGCCAATGTTGTTGGAACAGTTTGGCTCAGGGAGTGGCTGTTTGTGGAGCACATATTTTCAGTGCTATTGCTGAAATTTTGTCAGGGCATGTAGCCTTTGCAGTATCCAGTGCTATCAATCATTTCTTGACATCACATGGAATGAATCAAATTGGTTGAACACTGATATCTGGGGACCACTGGAGAAGGCCGAGACGGATCAACCACTTAGCATTTCTGGCAGAAGATTGTTGTGAATGCTTCTGTCTTACCTTTTGCTCTGGATGTGTTGGGCTCCTCCGTCAATGAAGATGGGTATATTTGTGGAGCCTCCTCCTTCACTGAATTGTTTGATTGTCCACCACCATTCATAATGTGGCAGGACAACAGAGCTTAGATCTGATCCATTGGTTTGGGATTGCTTAGCTTGGTCTATCACTTGCAGCATGTGTTGTTTAGCAAGTGGTCCTATTTGGTAACTTCACCTGATTGACAACTCATCTTCAGGTATGGCTGGTGCTGCTCCTGACATGCCCTCCTGTACTCTCCACTGAACCAGGGTTGATCCCCTGGCTTGATGATAATTTGTAGATGGGGGATTACAATGGGCCATGATGTTGCACTTTGTACTGAAGTACAATTGTGCTGCTTTTGTTGTCCCACAGTGCTTCATAGTTCACATTTTTAACTTGCTGGATTTGTTCAAAGTCTATCGAACTTAGAACAGTGGGACAGAATTGAACAGAATGGTGATGGCTCCTGCCATGGGATATCTTGAAGACAGGCTTGAGCATTCCACACACAGAATGGGAATTTGGGTGAATTTGGAATGTACTTTCAGACTCCGTGAAACTGACCCCCAGCATGAAGTGTACCTCAGCAGGGGGGGAGGGACTGTTCAGTGTCCTGAGCTCCATTTCCCAGGCCAGGCAGTTTGTTTCCCAATGAGTGAATGAGATGTTAATTGGGAGCCCAGGTTAGGGGAGTCTTGTGCTGTGGACCCAGGTCAATAAGAGGGAATTGGAATTCGAGTTGAGAAGGAAAGACCTGCTTGGTGATGTGAAGAGAGAGGGGCAGTGGGACTATTTGGGTCATTCACAGCCATGATGGACTGAATGGCCATCCCCCTGTGCTGTCAGATTCCAGGGAGTGCAGACGGTTCACAGTTTTTTCTCGTCTCAGTAACAAACGTCCAGCTGCTCCGAGCTCTTTCTTTCACTTCCTCTCTTGGTGAAGTTGCAACCTTGCGCTCTGACAGACTTTGCAGTTATTTTTTACACTGGGGCTTTCTGCTGTGGTCAGAGTCTAGTGCTACAAGGGAGGGTTTAAAGTAGATTAGCAGGTGGGTGGGAGCCTCAACAGCAGGGAGGCAAGTGCGAGGCTCAAAGGAGATAGAGTAATCAGAAATAGTAAGTTGAAGAGACAGATCAGGCAGGAATGTGGCAGGGAGCAAGGAATACCTGTTGAATTAAATTGCATTTATTTCAATGCAAGAGGGCTGACAGGTAAGGCCAATGACACAGGGCATGGATAGGTATGTGGGACTGGGATATTATAGCCATTAGAGAAACATTGTTCAGGGAGGGACAGGACTGGCAGCACAGAGGTGATGGAAGAAGGGGAGGGGGAGTTGCATTTTTGATTAAGGTGAGTATCATGGCAGTAGTCAGAAAATAAATAACTGAAGGGTCATCCAGTGAGGCTTTGTGAATGGAGCTAAGAAATCAGAAGGGCATGGTGACCTTATTGGGGTTGAACTACAGGCTCCCAAAAAGTCAATGGGAATTAGATGAACAAATATGCAGGGAGATGGAGAGACCTGCATGAGCAAAGGGTTGTCATAGTAAGGGATTTCAATTTTCCTAACATAGACTGGGACTGCCAGAACGTTAAGAGCTTAGATGGGCTGGAATTTGTTAAGTGCATTCAGGAACGTTTCCTCAAGCAGTGTATTGAGTCTCTGCCAGGGGAGGGGGCAAAACATGACATACTCTTGGGAAATAGGGCAGGACAGTTGATGGAGGTGTCATTGGGGGAGCACTTTGGGACCAGTGACCATAGAACACAGAACATAGAACATAGAACTGTCCAGCACAATATGGACCCTTCAGCTCTCAATGCTGTGCTGGCCTTTTATCATATTATAAGATCAGACTAACCTATATACTCTACATTGTATTATCCTCCATTTACGTATTCAAGAGTTGCTTAAATGTCCCTAATGTATCTGACTCTACTACCACCGCTGGCAGTGCATTCCACGCCCCCACCATTCTCTGTGTAAAGAATTTAACTCTGACATCTCCCCTAAACCTTCCTCCAACCACCTTAAAATTATGCACTTTCTGCCCTGGGAAAAAGGTTCTGGCTATCCACTCTATCTATGCCTGTCATCATCTTGTACGTGGAGAAAGTGAGGACTGCAGATGCTGGAGATCAGAGCTTAAAAATGTGTTGGGCTTGAAGATTCCTGAAGAAGGGCTTATGCTCGAAACGTCGATTCTCCTTCTCCTTTGATGCTGCCTGACCTGCTGCGTTTTTCCAGCAACACATTTTTAAGCTATCATCTTGTACGCCTCTATCAAGTCACCTCTCATCCTTCTTCACTCCAATGAGAAAGCCCGAACTCCCTCAACCTTTCTTCATAAAACATGCCCTCCAGTCCAGGCAGCATCCTGGTAAATCTCCTCTGCACACTCTTGAAAGCTTCCATATTTTTCCTATAATGAAGCAACCAGAACTTAACGCAATATTCCAAGTGTGGTTTAACCAGGGCTTTATTGAGCTGCAGCATAACCTCGCAGCTCTTAAACTCAATCCTCCTGTTAATGAAAGCCAACACACCATATGCATTCTTAAAAACCCTATCAACTTGGGTGGCAACTTTGAGAGATCTATGGATGTGGACCCCAAGATCCCTCTGTTCCTCCACACTGCAAAGAATCCTGCCTTTAACCCTGTAATCTGCATTCAAATTTGACCTTCCAAAATGAATCGTTTCACACTTTTCCAGGTTAAACTCCATCTGCCACTTATCAACTCAGTTCTGTATTCTGTCAATGTCCTTTTGCAAACTATAACAGCCCTCCACACTATCCACCACTCCACTAACCTTTGTGTTATTGACAAACTTTCTAACACGGTAGGTGAATGGGGGTGGGGATGGAGTTGATAGGTCAGAGGCGAGGGTGGAGCTGAGAGGTGGGAAGTTCCACCCTCCCCTTTGACTTATCACCTCCATCCCCACCCCCATTCACCTACTGTATTATTTGCTACCATCCCCCACCCTCCTCTCTGACCTATCAACTCCATCCCCACCTCCATTCACCTATTGTACTCTTTGCTACCTTCTCCCCAGCCCCACACCTCTCCCATTTATCTCTCCACCCCAGAAGCTCCCTGCCTCCATTCCTGATGAAGGTCTTTTGCCCAAAACGTCAATTTTCCTGCTCCTCGGATGCTGCCTGACCTGCTGTGCTTTTCCAGCACCACTCTGATCTAACCTCTGGTTTCCAGCATCTGCAGTCCTCACCTTTGCCTAAACTTTATAACACACCCTTCCACTTTCTAATCCAAGTACTTATCAAAATCACAAAGAGCAGAGGCCCCAGAATAGATCCCTGTGTAACACCACCAGTCACCGAGCTCCAGGCTGAATATTTTCCATCTACTATCACCCTCTGTCTTCTATGGGTGAGCCAATTTTGTATCCAGACAGCCAGATTTCCCTATATCCCTACCTCCTTACATTTTGAATGAGCCTATCATGGGGAACCTAATCAAATACCTTGCTAACATCCATGTACACCACATCCACTGCTCTATCTTCATCAATGTGTTTTGTTGCGCCCTCAAAGAATTCAATAGGGTTTGTGAGGCATGACCTGCTCCTTACAAAGCTATGCTGACTATCTCTAATCAAACTATGCTTTTCCAAGTAATCATAAATCCTGTCTCTCAGAAGCCTCCCCAATACTTTGCCCACTACTGACGTAAGACTGACTGGTCTGTAATTCCTAGGATTATCCCTATTACCTTTCTTGAAGAGTGGAATAACATTTGCCACCCTCCAAACATCTGGCATGACTCCAGTGGACAGTGAGGATGCAAAGATCATCGCCAAAGGTGCAGCAATCTCTACCTTCACTTCCCGTAGTAACCTAGATTATCTCCTGTCTGGCCCAGGGAATTTGTCTATCCTTATGTTTTTCAAACTTTTCAGTACATCCTCCTTCCTAACATCAACCAGTTCTAGTATTTTAGTCTGTTTCACGCTGTCCTCAGAAACGACAAGGTCCCTCTCAGTAATGAATATTGAAGCAAAGTATTCATTAAGGACCTCCCCTACATCCTTTGACTCCAGGTGCAAGTTCCCTCCACTATCCCTGGTCATCCCTACCTTCACACTGGCCATCCTCTTGTTCCTCATGTAAGTGTAGAGCACCTTAGGGTTTTCCTTAATCCTACCCACTAAAGCTCTTTCCTGCCCCATTCCAGCTCTCCTAATTCCATTCTTCAGTTTCTTCCTGACTACCTTGTAACCCTCTAAAGCCTTGTCCGCTCCTTGTCTCCTCAGCCTTAAGTAAGCTTTCTTCTTCCTCTTGATTATATGTTCCACATCCATTTTCATCCATGGTTCCTTCAACCTCCCAGCCCTTCCTTGCCTCAGCAGGACAAACCTCTCCAGCAGTATCAACAAGTGCTTCCTAAACAGCCCCCACATTTCTGTCATGAATTTCCCTGAGAATATCTATTCCCAATTTAGCGTCCCCAGTTCCTGCCTAATAGCATTCTAATTCCCTTTCCTCAATTAAACACTTTCCTATATCATCTGTTCCTATTCCTCTCCATGACTACAGTCAAGGTCAGTGAGTTGTGATCACTATCACCAAAATGCTGTCCCACAGAGAGATCTGATACCTAACATGGTTCATTGCAAGCACCAAATCCAAAATGGCCTCCCCTCCAGTCAGACTATCAGCATATTGCATCAAGAACACTTCCTGGACACACTTGACAAAAACTGCTCCATCCAAACTGTTTGAACTAAGGATGTTCCAGTCAGTATGAGGGAAGTTAAAGGTACCCATGACAATAACCCTGTGACTTGTGCACCTTTTCCAAATCTGCCTCCCAATCTTCTCCTCCATGTCGTGGTTGCTTTGGGGGGTCTGTAGAAAACTCTCAGTAAAGTGACTGCAACTTTCCTGTTCCTGAATTCCACCCATACTGACTCTGTAGACAAACCTTCCTTGACGATCTCCCTTTCTGCAGCTGTGATACTATCCCTGATTAACAATGTCACTCCTCCATCACTTTGACCTCCACCCCTCTTCCTTTTGAAACATTTAAACCCTGATACATCCAACAACCATTCCTGCCACTGTGATATCCAAGTCTTTGTAATGGACACAACATTATAGCCCCAAGTACTGATCCATGCTCTGAGTTTGTCACTCTTATTCCTGACACTTCTTGAATTAAAATAGACACAATTCAACCCATCACACTTACTGCACCTTGTCCCATCAACTGTCTCTCCCTCCTCACAGACTCTCTATATGCTGTATCTGGATGTTCGCTAACTACTCCATCATCTGATCCATAGCCTAGTTTCTGACCCCCCTGCCAATCTAGTTTAAACCCTTCTGAAGAGCTCTAACAAACCTCCTGCCAGGATATTTGTGCCCCTCCAGTTCAGGTGGTGGGGCACCAATGGTACAGGTCCCACCTTCCCCAGAAGGTATCCCAATGATCCTCATAAATGAAGCCCTCCCTTCCACACCAGCTCTGCAGCAACATGCTCATCTGCACTCGCTGTCTGTACCTAGCCTCACTAGCATGTGGTACCGGTAGCAATCCTAAGATTACTAGTCTGCTTGTCCTGCCTTCTAGCTTCCAACCTAATGACCTATATTCTCTTTTCAGATCCTCATCCCTTTCCCTACCTATGTCATTGGTACTGATGTGTACAACGACTTCTAACTGTTCTCCCTCCCCCTTAACAATCCTGTAGACTTGATCAGAGACATCCCTGACCCTGGCACCTGGGAGGCACCATACCATGCGGGGGTCTCGCTCAAGACCACAAAATCTCCAATCTGTTCCTGATCCGAAATTCTTCAGCTCCAGCTCCAGTTCCCTAACGTGGTCTGTGAGGAACTGGTGTTGGGTGCACTTCTTACAGGTGAAAACAGCAAGGACACCCGTGGTGACCCTTAACTCCCACACCCTGCAAGAGGACCATCATTCTATTAATTTTAAAATAGTTATGGAGAGGGACAAAACTGGTCATAAGTTCAAGTTCTAAATTAGGTCAAGGTGAATTTTGTTGGAATTAGACAGGAGCTTGTTGATTGGAATAGTTTGTTTGCAGGTAAAGGGACCTTGGGCAAGTGGGAGGCCTTTAAAAGTGAAATAGCTAGAGTTCAAGGTCTGTATGCTCCTGTGAGGGTGAATGGACAGGTTAGCAGGATTAGGGAATCCTGGATGACAGGGTTTGAGGCTTTGACCAGAATAAAGAAGGAGGCATGGATCAGCTACTGGCAGCTGAGATCAAGGGAATCCCTGGAGGCATACAGGAAATACAGGAGTCTAGTGAAGAAGGAAATCAGGAGGGTGAAAAGGGGGCCTTGGCTGAGGCTATCAGATGGATAAAGAGGTACTTTAAGTGTATTAAAGGAAAAAGAATAATGAGAGAGAGAATAGGGTCTCTCAAGGACCAAAGTGGACATGTATGTGTAGATCCATCGAAGATGGGCGAGGTTCTCAATTAATATTTCTCCTCTGTGTTTACCATGGAAAAAGACATGAAGACTTAGGAACTTGGGGAAGATAGTGGCAATATCTTGGGGACAGTCCATATCACAATAGAGGAGGTATTGGATGTATTAGAATGCATGAAGTTGGATAAATATCCTGGTCTTGACCAGGTATATCCATGACACTGCAAGAGGGCTAGAGAAGAAATTGAGGGGGGCATGGTTGATATTTTTGCATCATCGTTAACCACAGGTAAAATCCTGGAAGATTGGAGGGTAGTGAATGTTGTGCCCTCATTCAAGAAGGACTGCAAAATAAAAGTCTGGGAACTATAGACAGTAAGCTTAACATCTGTGGTAGGTAAACTACTTGAGAAGATTCTGAGGGATAAGATATACATACATTTGGAAAGATAGGGTTTGATTAGGAGTAGTCAGCATGGCTTTGAGAGTGGAAGATCATGCCTCACAAATTTATTAGAGTTCTTTTATGAAGTGACCAGGAATTTTGATGAGAGTAGGGTGGTAGATGTAGTCTACATGGATTTCAGTGAGGCCTTTGATAAGTTTCCATGTGGTAGACTGCATTGGAAGGTTAGATCGTATGGAGTCTGAGATGAGCTGGCAAACTGGATACACAGTTGGCTTGATGGTAGGAAGCAGAGGGTAATAGTGGAAGGATGCTTGTCAGACTGGAGGCCTGTGAGTAGTGGAGTGCCTTAGGGCTCGGTGCTGGGACCATTACTGTTTATTATCTATATCAATGATTTGGGTGAGAATCATTAATAAGTTTGCAGATGACACTAAAATAGGCGGTATCGTGGACAGTGAGGAAGGTTATCAGAAATTGCAGCAGGACCTTGATCAGCTGGGGAAGTGGACCGAGAAATGGCAAATGGAGTCAAATACAGATAAAGGTGAGGTCTTGCATTTTGGAAAGTCAAATCAAGGTAGGAATTTCATGGTGAATGGTAGGGCCTTAAGGAGTGTAATGGAACAGAGAGATTTTGGAGTTCGGGTTCACAGTTTTTTTTAGATTAGATTCTCTACAGTATGGAAACAGGCCCTTCGGCCCAACTAGTCTACACTGACCCTCTAAAAAGTAACCCAGCCAGACCTATCCCCCTACATTTATACCTGACTAATGCACCTAACACTATGGGCAATTTAGCATAGCCAATTCACCTAACCTACACATCTTTGGACTGTGGGAGGAAACCCACAGAGGGAGAATGTGTAAACTCCACACAGACAGTCACCCAAGGTGGGAATCGAACCGAGGTCCCTTGCACTGTGAGGTAGCAGTGCTCACCACTGAGCCACTGTGCCACCCAACTAAGCCACAGTTCTCTGAAAGTGGAATCACAGGGCAGTGAAGAAGGCTTTTGGGCACACTACCCTTCATCAGTCAGGGCATTGAGTATAGATGTTGGGAAGTTATGTTGCATTTACACAGGACGTTTTTGAGGCTATATTTGAAGCATTGTGTTCAGTTTTGGTCACCTTACTAAAGGAAGGATGTTATTAAACTGGAAAGAGTGCAAAAGAAACTTACAAGGATGTTGCCTGGACTCGATGGTCTGAGTTGTAGGAAGATGTTGGACAAGCTAAGACTTTTTTCTTTCAAGCTTAGGAGACTGAGGGGGTGACCTTCTAGAACTGTATAAGATCATGAGAAGCATGGGTAGGAGAATGCAATCGGTCTTTTTCCCAAGGTTGGGGAATCGAGGACTAGAGGGCATTAGTTTAAGGTTAGAGGAGAAAGAATAAAAGGGAACCTGAGGGACACTTTTTTTACACAGAAGGTGGTATGCACATGGAATGAGCTGCCAGTGGAAGTGGTTGAGGCAGGTACATTAACAACATTTAAAAGGCATTTGGACAAACACATGGATAGGAAAGAATTAGAAGGATATGGGCCAAGTGCAGGGAAATGGTGTTAATGTGGATGGAGATTTTGGTCGGCATGGACCAGTTTGGGCCAAAGGGCTTGTCTCCGTGCTGTAGGACTCGATGTGTCTATAACTCTAATCTCTCATGATAATTAAAAGGAAAAGCAACTAAGAGCAGTCAGTATTGAGGAGCCAGCCTCACTGTGAAACACATTAAGAAGATCAAAGCCCTCCACTTCAGCTCCCGGTATGAACTCCATCCTCTTGCTGTGCACTGTCTACTGCTCAGACAGATTCTTTACAACCTTGGCCTCATCTTTTAGCCTGACCTACAAATTACAAAGCCACTGAAAATCTCAGCCATGTCCACGGGACTCCAAACATGTCCAGTCCAATGTTGTCCTGGCCCCCATCACAGCCACCACCCTCCATAAACTTCTGCTGGCAGCTCATTCCATATGCGCACCAGCCTTTGTGTAAAAAAAAACTGATGTTTGTATCTGAACTCACACCAAGTTGCATTTTCCCATCGCCAGCTCCCCACCTCCTGTTCTCACTGACCTACATTATCTCCCAGTTCAGCAACACCTCCATTTTCAAATTTTCATCATTGTTCTCAAACACCTCCCTGCCCTCTACCCTCCCTATCTCCGTAACCTCCTCCAAGCTGCCTCACTCAGTGTGGTCAGCAATCCTGAATATATTGCTCTCCATTCCTTCCTCCAAGTCATTGAGAAATATTGTGAAAAGTCAAACTCCCAGCACAGATCCCTGGGGACACCACTATTCACATCTTGCACATTGGAGGACACACACATTATCTTTCTTCTCTGTCTCCTACCTCTAATTCCTGATTGCAGGCAAACACTTTTCTGAAATGAATGCTTCCATGTTTATAAAGAATCTTTTGCGTGGAACTTTCTTGAATGTCTTGTTGCTCAGAGTGACCATATTGGCAGCCAGTGTTGTTTCCTCAAGGAACTCCAGCTCAGAGATGATGAGCTGGAGTCTGAGCCTGAACACTGTGACACATCAGGGAGGGACATTGTGTTTCAGGAGGCAGTCACACCCTGTCGGTTAGACCCTTCAAATGATGGCCAGTAGTCAGGGACAGAAGAGTGTGACTACAAGGAAGCAGGTTAATACAACCTGAATTTGGCATTGCAGGCGCCTCAGCTCTTGACCTGGTCCAACAGGAATGAGATACTTACTTCCTGCATGGATGAGGGAAAGGACTGCAGGGTGGATGGGCAAACTGACCATTGCACAAAGTAAAGAAGGGGATTCAATAATGATGGGTCTGATAGCACCATTTAGGTCTGATTAGGCCACAGCTGGAATACTGTGTGCAGTTCTGGTCACCACACTATCGGAAGGACATGATTGCACTGAACAGGGTACAGAAGAGATACACCAGGATGTTGCCTGGGATGGAAAGTCTCAGTTATGAGGAAAGACTGGAGAGGCTGGGTTTGTTTACCCTGGAGCAGGGGAGGCTGAGGGGTGCACCTGATTGAGGTACACAACATTGTGGAAGGCAAAGTAGATCATGAGAATCTTTATTCCATGGAAGATGTGTCTAAGGGCAGAAGGCATAAGATTAAGATGAGGATTAAGTGGTTTAGAAGGAATTTGAGCAAATATTTTTTCACCCAGGCGATACAGTTATGGGACAGACTGCCTGAGAGGGTGGTGAAGGCAGGTACTCTCACAACATTTAAGAAGCATCCAGACAAGTACTTAAAATGCCAGGGCATGTTGGCTATGGACCAAGTGCAGGTCCATGGGATTAGTGCAGTTTGGTGTTTGTTGGTCAGTACAGAAATGGTGGGCCGAAAGGCCTGTTTCTGTGCTATATCACTCCATAACCATGACTTTATGTTGAAGATAGTGCAGCCTTTGAAAAACTTTGAAGAGAAGGATGTGGAAGCATTTCCCATGTTGTTTGAGAAGATAGCAACACAAGTGAAGTGGCCAAAAGCAGACTGGAGCTTGCCCATGCAAAGTAAATGAACTGGGAAAGCACAAGAGATTTCTGCATCCCTGTCAGAGGAGCATTCTCAGGATCAAGAGGAGGGGAAAATGACTATTCAAAACTCATATGAGTCGGTTTCAGAAACATATAGGCAGAGGTTACAGAGCTTAAGGAAACAGCCTGGACAAACTTCTACTGAGTTTGGGAGAGTGCAACAAAATAATATTGGCAAGTGGATAAGAACACTGAAGGCTGAGAGTACTTACAATGCTCCCAGAGAAATTATTCTTTGAGAAGAATTTATGACTTCCTTTCCTTCCAGAATAAATATTCATGTAGAAGAGCAAAGACCAACAACAAGACAAGCAGCTATAATGATAACTGATCCAGAAACCTTTCTCAGTCAGCCCCAGAAATGGGAGAAAAATAAAAATTGGGAGAGTGTAAGGAAGACAGGGAGCCGGGGAGAGAATGGACAGGAGGAAACAGCCCGAGAACTCCTCCTCAGATTAAGAAGGAAATTGCTGAGGGTGGAAGTGATGATCAGAAGCTGAAATGTTTCTCTGGGAATAAGGTGGGTCATGTGTGTTTGGAATGTTGGAAGTTCTGAGGTAGATCCAAGGGACTTACAGGAGTTAGTAAAAATGAGTCAGAGGAGGGAACACAAACAGATAATCCCACGGAGCAGGTTGTAGCTGTAACTATAACAAAAAGGCTGGAGGTGAATTCTGTCATTAGTAAAGGAACTTGGAAGATTGATGAGAGATGGACAGGACTTTTATCAAAAGGAACGGTGACTCCTTTTTCTTCAGCTAAACCCAGAATCCAACTGAGAGACACAGGGGCAAAACAGTCACTTTTGCTGGAGAAAAAATTGATTGAAATAAGGGCCAACATCCCAATAGCTTTCCTGATTCCCTGCTGCTCCCATGCGCTAACTTTCTGTGTTTTGGGCACTTTGTTTTTTGCAGCTTTCTCATTTTTTCTCCATTTAAATAATATTCTGTTGTTTTATTCTCCCTTCCAAAAGATACAACTTCACATTTTCCCACATGAAACTTCATCTGCCAGCCTTTCCTCACTGACCTCACCAATAAATATCTCTCTATTAACTGTTTGTATCATTCTTGTAACTTGCCTTTCCCCCTATTTTTGTGCCATCTGTAATTTTGGCTACAGTACATTCACTTGCTTCTTCCACGTCATTGATAAATATTGTAAACAGTTGTGGCCCCAGCACTGATCCCTGTGGAATGCCACTGGTCACAGGTCACCAACCTGAAAAGGAACCCCCTTATCCCCATTCCGTGTTTCCTGCCTATTTGCCAATTCTCTGTCCATGCCGATATACTACCTTGAACTCCATGAGCTCTTATGATTTAATTTTCTGTGAGGTACATGTTGAACACCTTCTGGAAGTCCAATCACAAACATCTACTGGATCCCCTCTACCCACTCTGGTGGGTCTTTCATGATAAACTCTAACAAATTAGTCAGCCTTAATATTTTGTTTATTATTACTGTTCCTTAATGATTGATTCTAAAATTTTTCAAACAACAAATGTTTGTGAAATTAGCCTCTGGTTCCTCCCATTTTAGTCAATTAATGATAAGAATACATTCCTATCCACTCTATCTCTGCCCCTCACAATCTTATACCTCTCTACCAGGTTCCCTCTCAACCTTCACTGCTCCAAAGAAAATAACCCCAGCCAGACCAATCTTTCCTCATAGCTCAGACCCTCCAGGCCAGGCAGCATCCTGGAAAATCTCCTCTGCACCCTCTGGAGTACAATCACACCTTTCCCATTATGTGGGGACCAGAACTACACACAATACTCCAGTTGTGGCCTAACCAATGTTTTATGCAGTTCCAGCATACCCCTCCCCGCTCTTGTATTCTAATAAAGGCAAGTATCCCATTTGTCTTCTGAGCCACATATCTCCCTGTCCTGTTACCTTTAGAGATTTGTGGATATACTCACTGAGTTCCCCCAATCTTCAGTACAATTTTGAGTCCTCACTCTCTGCCATAAACTTTAGCCTTTTACCTTCTCCAAACCTGTCCATCCCTTGACAATCAGGGTTCTCTGGGCTTGTTGGTCCCACCCTTCATTTTTACAGTAACATGTACTCGCATTATTTCCTTTCGGAAAGACTCCCACTGCTCTGATATAGATTTTCCTACAAGGATCTGCTCCCAGTCCACTTCAGCTAGCTCCTGCTTCATCATTGGCTCTGGCACCACATGGAGGCCAGACCAGATAAGGATGGCAGATTTCCATCCGTAAAGGACATTGGTGAACCTGATGGGTTTTTATGACGTTTGTCAATGATTTCATGGTCATCACTGGATTTATCGCATCTTACACCTGAAAAAGATCCTTTGGTCCATTATCAAGCAGTTGCCTCCACTTATCCCACTGTATGTTTGTGAGAGTGTGAGAGAATCTGGGAGAGTATGCATGTATATATGTGTGCATGTGTGTGTGTATGTGTGTATGAATCTGTGTGAGAGTGTGTGACTGTGTGAATGTGTGTGTGCGTGCATGTGAATGCATGCATGAATGGGTTTGTGCAGGTGTGTTTGCATGGTGTTTTTCTGTGTGTATGTGTGTATGAGAGAGAGAGAGAGAGAGTGTGAGCAAGAGAGAGAGAGACCCCCACCTTCTCCATTTTGTTTGCTCCATTACTTTTGTCACCGTTCATCGCCTGCTCCACAAGTCACGGTAATGACAAATGGCTCCATCACTGACCCATTCCCCATTGGGACTGGGACAAGCAGAGCTGTGTCATCGCCCCAACACTGTGCTCGATCTACTTCACTGCAATGCTTCACCTCAGCGCTGACAAGCTCCTTGCTGGGGTGGAGCTAACTTACAGAACCTGTGGGAAATTATTCAACATCTGCTGCCTTCAAGCCAAAACCAAAGTCAGCCCAACCAGTGTGATCGAGCTGCAGTATGCAGATAATGCTTGTGTGTGTGCAATCTCAGAGAATGTATTCCAGACCATTGTTAGCATCTTTACTGAGTCACATGAGAGCATGGTTCTCATCCTGAACATCCACAAGATGAAGGTCCTAAACCAACCTGGCCCAATCATCAAGGTCCATGAGGAGGCCTCAGAGAACCTTGACCACTTCCAAAACCTCGGAAGTCTTCTGTCAGCCAAAGCAGCTGTTGATGAAGAGATCCAGCATCACCCCCAATGTGTTAGAGCAGTCTTCAGTCACCTGAAGAAAAGGGTGTTCGAGGACAACAGTATCAGATCCAAGACCAAGCTCATGGTTTACAGAGCTGTGGTGGTTCCCACCCTCCAATATGTCTCTGACACATGGACTGACAGAGCAAGCACCTCAAGGCAACAGAGTAGTATCACCAATGCTGCCTGCACAAGATCCTGTGAGTCAGCAGGGAAGACAGACACACTAATACCAGTTAATCCTCAAATAGGCCAACATCCCCAGCAGTGAGGCACTGACCACCCTTGATTGGCCACAGTGGGCTGGATATGTCGTCTGCATGACCGACACAAGCCTCTCCAAGCAGGTGCTCTACTCCCAGCTTTGAAATGGCAGGCAAGCCCCAGGTGGACAGAGGAAGTGGTTCAGGGATACCCTCAGGGCCTCATTGGCAAAGTGCGGCATTCCCACAGACACCTGGGAATCACTGGCCCAAAACTGTCTAAAGTGGAGGATGAGCATCGAGCACCTTGAAACTCGCCACCAGGAAAAACAATGGAAGCCAGACAAAAACAGGGAAAGGAACATACTTCCACATCAATACCCCATCTACCCCTTCCTGTGATCACCACCTGCCCCACATATAGCAGAACCTGCTGTCGCCACATCAGTCTATGCAGCCACATATGAACTCACTCTAAGGGTGGAAGTGTCATCCTTGTCTGCGAGGGACCACTGTCAACGTTGATGTCTTTTGTGTGTGTGTGTGTATGTGTGCATGTGTGTGTGTGTTGAAACTGTCTGAGTGATCCCAGGATTCAGACTTGAGAATATTACTTCAAGTATGGGAATTTGAGTTCAGAACACATTCCACCGATTTCTGGAACAGGAGGAGGTCTTTCAGGTCATTCACTGAGAAAGTGTCTAGAATAATGACACATCTCTGAGAATCACATTAATAACTGTTTTATTGAAGCTTTCAAGAGTTCTGTGTTGATTGACACAATGGTTTGGGCTTTGCTGTCTGTACGAACCATCTGTAATGTCTTTGCTGCAATGGTTCACATTTCCATCATCAAACTTACACTCAAAATATCCCGTCATTATTCTCTATGGGATTCACTGGAATTGGCTAAAATGGGATCCCAGTAGCTCAAATGGATGGAGGGATGGAGCTCAGAGAGATAGACAGAGAGAGAGAGAGAAAGAGAGAGAGAGAGAGAGACAAAGAGAGATCATTTCCCCACCGAACAGATCCACTCTGGATCAGAGGAAATCTTGGGTTAGGTTTTGGGAGTGAGTGGGACTGCTGGATCTGAGAGGGGGAAAAGGTAACAATGAGAATCCAATCAGACAGAGCCTTGTCAGGGAGGGAGAGAGGGAGGGGATTGTTGGCACTGGGCACAGTAAACCAACTCATGGTGTCCAAGAGGCCGAGTGGGCAGTTTCTGGTGAGAAACTGAAACTTCTGCAGCTTCTCCTGGCTTCCAACTCCGTCATTAAATCAGGAGCAGTTTCAACAGAGGAACCCCATTTCTCATCAGCACACACCGACACCATCATCAGAACCAAAGGAATAGGGACAGCAGGAGGCCATTCTGTCTCTCGCTCCCTCCCTCTCTCTCTCTCTCTCTCCCCCTGGCCCTCCCTCTGTCTTGGTGCTGACTTTTACATCTGAATGGGTTCTCTGGGAGTCAGTGTTTCATAGAAGAGGCTGGGTCTCATGCTTTTTGATGCCGTAGTGTTCATGAGTGTGGTGAGGGAGGGGATTCAGGCACTGTTCTTTGATGTCAGGCAGTGACGCCTGTCCCAGTGTGTCAGACTGTGATGCTGTTGTTTGCTGGCACTGACACTATGATATTGATTGCAATGTCACTCAGTTTGACAGGAGGTTACATGGCTGGATCAGTGGTGAGGGCAAAGCAGACTGAACAAGGAGCTGCAATCATCAGTCACTGTTGAAACCCTTCATACAGCCCTCACTGTCTGGAAACTTCATCACCAAAGATTCTTTCAGCTCCTTTATGACAGCCCTGGAGCTGAAAAGGGAGAAAGAGAACGACATCTTTTCGAGAGGCTCCTGGATACAATGTACTCTGTGTATTCCCCATTAATGACAGGCCATCTGTCCACATTGAACTCATTGATGAAGCTGCAGCCCAGCTCCTGTTCCTGTCTTTCAGTCAAGGAGACAGAGAAGGATCCAGCACAGGGGGAGGCTGTTCAGCTCCTTGTGTCAGTGCTAGCTGTTTACTAACATCACTCACAATGAACATCTCTGTTGAATGTGTTGTTGGCAAGTGATTGAATCTGTTTTTAAGAGATAGAATATCTGACAAATATGAACTGATACAAGAAAGTCAGCATGGATTTTCTCAGGGTCAAACAGCTTGAACTGACATGGTTACATTTTATCAAAGAGGTCACTAAAGTGTGAGATAAGGGAATGTCGATGGGTGCTGTTCACATGAACTTCCAGAAGGCATTCAAGAAAATTGCACACAAAATTTATAATGTTATAATGAGAACAAAAAGATGATAGAATAATTCAATATATATTCAGGATTTTTGTACACAAAGGAAGACTCGAAAACATTCCCAAATTGTTGTGTTCACAGGGTCTAGACCAGGGGTGGGGAACCTGCAGCTTTCAGGCCGCATGTGGTCTTCTAGGCCATTGTGTGTGGCCTTTTGAATGAATCCAAATTTTGCAGAACTAATCTTTTATTTTTTATTAATATGTATTTTTGATCCTTCATTACTTTTATTTTAATCTTAAAATGAATGTATTTAAAATACCAGAGAGTAAAAGAAAGTTCAACGAAATAATCCTCACAGACTGACCACCACAATTAAAAAAATGTGAATTTTCAAGAATATATAATTGAAGTTTCTTGGATGCAGCCTTATTAGATTACAACTAACATAATGCAGTGTTCCAACATGAAAAGGCTCCCCACCTCTGGTCGAGAGTGAGGGAGAAAAAGTTTTTAAAGGTAAATGGATTTGGGGAAAATTGATGGGATTAAAGTTTGATAATCGACATACTAGGTATTCAGGAAATGGCTCAAAAACTTTGGGAACATTGGTGATCATCTTCCAAGATTCTATTGATTCTGGAACAATTCCTTCAGAATGGAGAGTTGCTGATGTAACCTCACTCTTAAAATGGGAGGGAGAGAGAAAACAGGGAATCTTAGACCAGTCAGCCTGGTGTTGGTATTGGGGAAAATACTTGTGTCTGTTATAAAAGATGTAATAGCTGAGCACATGGAAAACAGTGACAGGATTGTACAGAGTCAGCATGGATTGTGGGAAGGGAAATCATACTTAACAAATCAACTGGAATTGTTTGAGGATGTAAGGAATGGATTTAATAAGGTGAAGCTAGTAGTTTTTTTTCTTTATTCATTCATGGGAAGAGGGTGTCACTCGATAGGCAGCACTTATTGCCCAGAGGGCAGTTAAAAGTCAACCACATTGTTGTGGGTCTGGAGTCACATGTTGTCCAGACCAGGTAAGGATGGCCGTTTCCTTCCCTAAAGGACATTAGTGAACCAGATGGGTTTTTCCAACAATCAACAGTGGATGCATGGTCATTATTAGATTCTTAATTCTGGATTAATGTGCTTCATTTACACTTTCAAAAGCCTTCTGATAAATCACACAAAAGAGGATAGCATATAAAATTAAGGCTCATGGGATTGGGGGCAGTGTATTGACATGGATAGAGAACTGATTGCTGACAGGAAACAAAGTCATGGAGTCATTGAGTCGTACAGCATGGAGACAGGCCCTTCGGCCTAAACTGGCCCACACCGACCAAAATGTCCGACCACACTAACTGGTCCATATCCTTCTTAACTTTTTCCACCCATGTATTTGGCCAAATGCCTTTTAAATATTGTTAATGTACCTGCCTCAATCACTTCTGCTGGCAGCTCATTCCATACGTGTACCATCCTCTGTGTAACAAAGTGCCCCTCAGGTTCCCTTTTATTCTTTCCCCTCTAACCTTAAACTGATGCCCTCTCGTCCTTTATTTACAAACTCTGTGAAAAAGACTGAGTGCATTCACCCTATCCATGCCTCTCATGATCTGAGACACTGCTATAAGTTTCCCCCTCAGTATCCCATGCTCTAAAGAAAAAGGTCCTAGCTTGTCCAACCTCTCCCTATAACTCAGACCCTTGAGTTCTGGCAACATTCTTGTAAATTTCTCCTGCACTTTTTCCAGTTTAATAACATCCTTCCTATAACAAGGTGACCAAAACTGAACACAATACTCCAAGTGTGGCCTCACCAACTTCCCAACTTCCATAGTCAATGCCATGACTGATGAAGGTTACTGTGCCAAAAGCCTTCATCACTGTCCTGTCTAACAGTGACTCCACTTCCAGAGTACCATGCACCTGAACTCCAAGGTCCTTCTGCATCACTACACTCCTTCAGGCCCTACCATTCACCATGAAACTCCTACCTTGATTTGACTTTCCAAAATGTAAGACCTCACACTTATCTACATTCAACTCCATTAGCCATTTCTCGGTCCACTTCCCCAGCTGATCAAAGTCCTGCTGCAATTTCTAATAACCTTCCTCACTGTCCATGATACCGCCTATTTTAGTGTGATTTGGAAATTTATGAATCAAGTCTTGTACATTCTCATCCAAATTATTGATATAGATATAATGTAGGAATCAACGGGCCTTTTTCTGAAAGGGCTGGATGAGCTCAGATCTGGACCACAGGCCTGCATACCAATGATTCACATGATATGTTAATGATTTAGATGATGGAATTAAGATTAATATCTCCAGATTAGCAGATGACACAAAGCTGGTTGAGAGGGGGAGCTGTGAGGAGGATGTAGAGATGCTTCTGAGTGATTTGAATGAGTTGAGTAAGTCACAGATGATGTACAATGTGGATAAATGTGAAGTTACTCAGTTTAGCATCAAAAACAGGAATGCAGATTATTATCTGAATCGGGATAGACTGAGAATGGGAAGGTGCAATATACACCAGTCGCTAAAAGTAAGCATTGCAGTAGCAGCAAGTAGTGAAGAAGGCCAATGGTATTTAGGTCTTCATAACGATAGGATTCAAGTACAGGGGCAGGGATATCTTGCTGCAATTTTACAGGGCTCTAGTGAGATCACACCTGGAGTATTCCATCAAAATTTGGCTCAGTGACAGGAGACAGAGGGTAGAGGCAGAAAGTTGTTTGTATGACTTGAGTCCAGTGTGCAGTGGGATACCACAGGGATCACTGCTGGGTCCCTTATTATTTGTGATACTTAGAAACGGTATGGGTGAGAATGTGATGGTGTGAGGGGTGGGGTTAGTGAATGAAACTAAGTTTGTATATGGCATGAAGATTGGTGGATGGTTAACAGTGAGGAAGAAGGTGTTAGGTTACAGGAGGATATAAGTGGGTTGGTCAGATAGGCAGTGCAAAGGAAGATGTGATTTAACCCTGCTAAATGTGAGGTGAAGCACTGTGGAAGACACAGCAGGTTAACAGGGCAGGAATGAAGACATATAGGATGCTTACCTTTATCATTTCAGGGGTGGATGATAAAAACAGAGAGGTTATGTTGGAATTGTTCAGAACTTAGGTGAGGCGAGAGCTGAAGTAGGTGCAGTTCTGGTCACCACACTACAGGAAGGATGTGATTTCACTGGATGGGGTGCAGATGAGATTAACCAGGAAGTTGCCTAGGATGGAGCATTTCAATGATGAAGAGAGGCAGGATAAGTTTGGGTTGTTGTCTTTGTAGCAGAGAAGGTTGCGGGGGTCCCTGATAGAGATGTATAAAGTTATGAGGAGAATGCACAGGAGGCAGAGAGTAAATAACATGGTGGCACACATTCTTGTGAAAAGCAGGAGCTTCAGAAGGTATTTGAGGAGCATAATTTTCACCCAGAAGATGGTGAGAGTCTGCATGCATTGACTGGGAGGATAGTTGCAGGAGGAAACACCTTAACCTTTAAAATGTCCTTGTATGAACATTCAAGGCTATGGGCCTAATGTTAGAAAGTGAGACTTGTTTAAGTTTAGTGTTGTTTGGCTGGTACAGGATCAATGGGCTGAAGGGCCTCTTGTGTGTGATTTTATTATTCTATTCTGTGCAATTTTGGTCTTCTTATAAGAGGAAGGATATCCTGGCTGTGAAGGGAGGGCAGGGAGGGGTTTGAGGACAAGGATGAGTATTTGAAAAATGAATATTGCTAGACCGGGAGCCAATGTAGGTCAGTGACCATGGCGGGAGGACCTGGGGGGTCTTGGTGCAAGTTTGGATATGGGCAGCAGAGTTTGGGATGACCTGACATTTACAAAGTGCGGTGACTCTGACGTGGTCCAGGATAACATTGGAATGGTCACGTTTGGAGTCCCAACAACATGGCTGAGATTTTCAACGGCTGATCTTTGTGATGTGGGGGACATGGGGCTCAGACCAGCCTCAAAGATGATGCCAAGGTTGGAACGAGTCTGGTTGAGCAGCAGACAGTGCTCAGGGAGAGGGATGGAGTTTGTGCTGGGAGCTGAAGAGGATGGCTTTGATCTTCCCAATGTGTTTCCCATTGAGCCTGGCTCCTCAGTCCTGACTGCTCTTAGCTGCTGTGATTGTCACTGATTGGACACTTATTATTAGAGATTCTGACCACAGCTGAAAGCCCCAGTGTAAAAAATAACTGCAAAGACTGTCAGAGCGCAAGGTTGAAACTTCACCAACAGAGGAAGTGAAAGAAGGAGCTCAGAGCAGCTGGATGTTTGTTACTGAGACGGGACAAAACTGTGAACTCTCTGCACTCCCTGGAATCTGATGGCACAGGAGACTGGTTTGGGGAATTTCTTTTTTGCAGAAACGGCATAATGATGGAAACAGAGTCAGTCACTCTCTCACAAACACACACGCCTGCACTCGGAGATCAGAAACACAATCCAGCAGCAGCTCTGTCTCCAAGCTGTGAAACCTGCACAGAATTGTTCCCTCATTCAGTTTTTAACTGGCAGGATAGACCAAGCAGGGGAGGCAACACAGTGGTGTGTACAGTCGGAAGGGAGTTGCCCTGGGAGTCCTCACCATTAACTATGGAATCCATGAAGCCTCATGACAGCAGGCCAAACATGGAGAAGGAAACTTCCTGCTGATTACCACATAGCACCGCCAGCCCCTCCAACCTCAACTGAGCAGTCAGTCCTCCTCCATGTTGAACAACACTTGGAGGGAGCACTGAGGGTGTGAAGGATACAGGATATACCCTGAGTAAGGGACTTCAAAGTCCACCATCAAGAGCTGCTCAGAAGCATCACTACTGACCAAGGTGGTCAAGTTTCACCTGATCCAGCTGCGAGACTGGATCTGGGGCGGGTGGTGAGGGAACCAACAAGAGGGAAAAACATACTCACTATCACCCTCACCAATCTGCCTGCTGCTGGTGTATCTGTCCATGACAGTATCAGTAAGAGTGACCACCGCACAGTCCGTGTGGTGACAAAATCCAATCTTCACATTGAGATTACCTTACATTCTGTTGGGCAAGAGATACGGGATGTCAGGAAGAACTTTGTTTATAGCAGCAATTGGTAATGACTTGGAAATTAGTGCTCATTCAGGTGAGGCAGGTGAAGACACTCAGTGATTGCAATGACAGATTGGATGGGCTCTTGATGGAAGTAAATCTGCAAGGTCCTGGGGGTCGAGTAGGGGAGGGGGTGGGACTGACTGGATTGCTCCATGAAATAACAGCATTTACCTGACAGGCTGAATGTTCTCCCCCTGTGCTGGAAATAGGTCTCACTCAATAAGGGGTTTGACATTGGAGAGTTTAGATGCAGCAAATACGGGACAAATTGTTTCTCCAGGCAGAAGGGTCAGTAACCAGAGGGCACACATTTCAGAAAAGGTCTGAAGAACAAGAGAGAAGGTAGGAACATTTTTATCCAGCGAGTTCATGGTGACTGTCTGCAAGGTGAGTGGAAGTGGATTCAACAGCAACTTTCAAAAGGGCATTTGGAGAAATAGCTGAAAAGGAAACAATTGCAGGGTTATACAGGAAGGGCTGGGTAAATGGGACTCACTGGACTCATTTGACCAACAGTCACAATAGGCCCAGTGTCCTCTGTCTGTGCTGTATAAGAGCTTACACATACATATTCTCACCTTTACACAAAGACTGGGAGAAACAGACAACCCAGTTTACAGAAGAGTGTTTTCTCAAGGAAAACAGTCTTGAACCAACTCAGGGAACAGGCCAGACTAGATTTACTGAAATAATTCAGCAATGCAATGGCAAGGAACAACGAACCAAAAATAATGGCATTGAACAGTATATTCAATAGCACTATCATCAAGAGGGGAAGCGATAAATGGTAGGAGGTCAGAGAGTATGCTCTAGGGGTCTGAAGGCTCTGCTGTCAATGGTGGGATGGAGGAAGCAGCAATGGACAGGAGACCAGAGACAGAAGGTGGAAGGGGGAGGGAGGGAATGTGGGTCTGCAGCAGGATACAGAGTGAGGGAAGAGGGAGGCCATGGAGGCAATTGGCTGGCAGTGAGGTCAGGGGTCATTCTGGAATGACATATGAGTAAGACAGGGAAGGGACCATTCCATATCAGACAAGTTAGGGTTAATGGCTTCAGGAAGCTGAGAGAGGACATTGGAATCATAGAGTAGAAAATGGGATGAGCAGCAATTAGGGTTTCTATGGTCAAGGAGCTGAGGTAGTCCAGAGACGGACAATGTTGTTGAGATTGAAATAAGAAGCCTACGTGATGGGGAGGATGTGGAGTTTGCAGCCTAGGTAATGGGCAGTCCATTGGGAAGGAAGCCCTTGTTTATTGGTCTCTTCTGGAGCATTCAGTGGGAAGGAGGCCCATGTTTAATGGTGTATATTGGAGGTTCCAGTGTGAAGCAGGTCCATGTTTACTGGTCCTGTGGGAAGGTGGCCCATGTATACATCATCAAAGAGTCATAGAGGTTTACAGTATGGCATTAGGCCCTTCAGCTCAACTCATCCATGCCGACCAAGTTTCCAATACTTAATTAGTCCCATTTGCCTGTGTTTGGCCCAAATCTCTCTAAATCCTTCCTATCCATGAAATGTAGTAATTGTACTCGCCCCTACCACTTCCTCTGGCAGCTCATTACATATTTGCACCAACCTCTGTGTGAAAAGCTTGCCTCTCAGGTCCCTTCTAATTCTTCTCCCTCTCAACTTAAACCTTTCCTTCTAGTACTGGACTCTCCTACCCTGGGGAAAAAACTTTGACTATTCACCCTATCTATGACCCTCATGATTCTATAAACCTCTATAAGGTCACCTCTCAATTTCCTGCATTCCCTGGAAAAACATTTCGGCCTATCCATCCTCGCCTTACAATTCAAACCCTCCAATCTTGGTAACATCCCTGTTAATCTTTCTTTTATCCAAACCAGTGTAATAACTTCCTTCCTATAGAAGGTTGAGCAGAAATGCACACAGTGACCAAATATGGCCTTATCAATGCCTTGTCCAGCTGTAACATGATGTCCCAACTCCTGTACCCCCCCCCGCTTTGACCAGTGAAGGTGAGCATGTCAAATACCTTCTTCAACATCCTGTCTATCTGTAGCACCATTTTCAAGGAACTATGCACCTGTACCCCTCAGTCTCTCTGTTCAACAACACTCCTCATGGCTCTACCATTAATTGGGTAATTCCTGCCCTGGTTTGTCTTACCAAAAGGTAACTCCTTGCATTTGTTGAAATTAAACTCCATCTGGATTTGTTGACCCACTGGCCCAGTTGATCAAGATGACATTGCACTCTTGGATACCCTTCCTCCCTGTCCACGATGCCAACAATTTTAATTTCAGCCACAAACTTACTGACCATTCCTCCTATTTTCTCATCCAAATTGTTCACACAAATGATGAACAACAGTGGATCCAGGATCGATTCTTGTGGCAGACGGCTGGTCACTGGCCTCCAGTCTGAAGAACAACCGTCTCTCACCAGCCTCTGCCTCCTATCATCAGGCCAATTTTATATCCAATTGGCTAGCTCTCCCTGGATCCTATGTGATATAATCTTACTAAGCAGTCTACCATAGGGAACCTTGTCTAAGGCCTTGCTAAAGCCCATATAGACAGTGTGTACTGCTCTACCTTTATCTATCTCCGTGATTACTTCTTCAAAAACTCAGTCATCTACTCATCTCCATAGGAAACTCCAGTGAATAGGAGGCCCATGTTTACTGGTCTCTCTTGGAGGATCCAGGCAGAAAAAGGCCCATGTCTACTGGTCTCCTTTGGAGAGTCCAGTCAGAAGGAGGCCCATGTTTACTGGTCTCCTTTGGAGAGTCCAGTCAGAAGTAGGCCAATGTTTACTGGTCTCTCTTGGAGGATCCAGGCAGAAAGAGTCCCATGTTTACTGGTCTCTCTTGGAGGATCCAGTCAGAAGGAGGCCCATGTTTACTGGTCTCTCTTGGAGGATCCAGGCAGAAGGAGGCCCATGTTTACTGGTCTCTCTTGGAGGATCCAGGCAGAAGGAGGCCCATGTTTACTGGTCTCCTTTGGAGAGTCCAGTCAGAAGGAGACCCATGTTTACTGGTCTCCTTTGGAGAGTCCAGTCAGAAGTAGGCCAATGTTTACTGGTCTCTACTGGGAGCTTCAGTGGGAAGGAGGCTCATGCCTCTCTCAATCCTGTGAACTGATGTTCATGTTTACTGGACACCGTTGGAGAGTCCAGTGCATCGTGGACATCATGGTTGGTGTGTGGTCCAGTTCCTTTCTGTTGTAATTGTGTGATGGTCCAACCCACATCCCAGTGAAACATCCTGACTCAGAGACTGATCATGGAAGGGGAAGGAGAGAAGGAGTTGGGAAAGGATTGGAACATGTTGTGAATGGACAGGATGGGTCAGTGGGTCAGAGCCTGTCCTGTCCCTCCAGCTCACACTGATGGCCTGAGGATCTCCTCTCTCTGCTGGGCCTTCATGGAATGAGGAGGTTTGTGTCCAAACCAGTCCCCACTGAGAATAGATCAACAGCACAGAACTGTCCTTCATTTGACAAGAATCTGTCCATTTTCCTGAGAGAGGTCAAACACTGGTCAATGTGAGAAGTAGTGCCTTACTCCATGAGAAGACGTGCTTCTGGGGTCAAGTTTTAACATCCATTAGTGGGGCAGAGCAGAGGGAGATTTATCCTGCATTCAACTGTCACCACCGGGACACTGTGAGAAAGAGAGAGAAGCGAGACAGCGAGAGAGATAGAGCGAGAGTGTCTGTGTGTGTGTGATAGAGGGAGGAGCATCTGAGACAGTGTGAGATATGTGAGAGGAACAAGAGAGAGGTAGAGGGAGATAGAAATGGTAAGGTTGAGGCATAGAAACAAGAGGAGAAAGTGAGGTCTGCAGATGCTGGAGATCAGGGATGGAAATGTGTTGCTGGAAAAGCGCAGCAGGTCAGGCAGCATCTAGGGAACAGGAGAATCGACGTTTCGCAAGATGTGACTGAGAGGGATGGAGTGAGGGAAAGAGGAAGGATGGGTGTGAGACCAAGAATGAAGGGAATCGGGAGAGAGAGTGGAGGTTTGAGTGTGTGTCTGTGTGTGTGTGTGTGTGAGAGAGAGAGAGAGAAAAACACACATGAGTATGGTTAGAGACAGAATGACAGAGAGGGAGGGAGACAGACAGTAGGTTGGGATGCAGAGACAGGAAGAGAGACAGAGAGAGGAATAGAGAGGGGCAGATAACATTTGGAGTCTTTCAATTGAAGCGGGTGATGGAAACAGAGAGAGATGGAGAAATAGAGATTATCTGGCGGAGTGAGGAAGTGTGAGTGAGTTGGAGAGAGTGGCTATGAGACAGAGTGAGAGAGAGAGAATATGAAAGAGATTAACAGTGGGAGAAAGAGATAGTAGTAAAGAGAAATAAGTGGCAGAGGTGAGACAGAGAGGGAGAGGTGGACAGGTCCTGGTCACCACATTCTGGGAAGGATGTGATTGTACTTGAGAGGGTGCAAAGATTTCCCAGGATACTGCCTGGGATGGTCAGCTGTGAGGAAAGATTGGAAAGATTGGGGTTGTTTTCCCTGGAGCGGTGAAGTTTGAGAGGGGACCTGATAGAGGGAGATAAGAATATTTGGGGCAGTGATAGGGTGGGTGGGAAGGTACTTTTTACAAGAGGAAGGGACTCAATAACCAGGGACAGGGATTGAAGGTAACATAGACATGGACACGGAGAAACTAGGAGCAGGAGAAGGCCATTCGGCCCTTTGAGTCTGCTCTGTCATTCAGTATGATCATGGCTGACCCTCCATCTCAATGCCATATTCCTGCTTTCTCTCCATTCCCTTTATGCTGTTAAAATGCAAACAATTATCTCTCTCTTTTTCTTGAATATACTCAGTTCCTTGTCATCCAAAGCTGTCTGTGATAGAGAATTCAATACATTGACCACCCTTTGAGTGAAGAAATGTTTCCTTGTCTCAGTCCTAAATAGTCTACATATCCCCCTGAGACTGTGTCCCCTGGTTCCAGACTCCCCAACAGGAGAAACCTCCTCCCTGCCCAGCCCTGTTAGAATTTTATGCATTTCAATCAGATTCCCTCTCATCCTTCTAAACTCGAGTGAGTCCAGGTCCAGTCGAGTTGCAGAGTAAGAGGAGAATTGAGGAGAAATGTTCTCACCCAGAGGGTGGTGGGAGTCTGGAACTCACTGCCTGAAAGGCTGGTTGACTCACAAACTCTCGTAACACTGGAGCAGTGTTTAGATATTCCCTTGTGTTGCTGTAGGCTCCAGGGTAATGGGCCAAGAGCTGGAGGATGGGATTAGTGTCATCAGATCGCTGTTTACCAGCACAGACGCAATGGGCCAAATGGCCTCATTCAGTGCTGTTCACATCAATCACTCTCTGAGACAGAGAGAAAGAGAGAGAGAGAGAGAGAAGAGGAAGTGTGCGGGGCTGACGTGGCTCTCTCTGCCTGATGCCATTTACATACTGAGGAACATCCAGTCAGACTCTCACAGGCTGCAGCTTTATAAAGCAGAGCCCAGTGAAGGGAGAGTTTATCAGGGACAGGAGCACACACCATGATTTCACACATCCAGCTGATCTGGCCCCTGGCATTCTGTGTCGCAGGTACAAATCTCTCTCCTTCCACCTTGAATCTTTAGCTGCTCTCCATTTCACTCCAATTCCACTGACTTGTGATTGAAGGGAAAATGCTGAAACCAGAGGAATGCTCAGTGTCTCCAACAATCTCTCATTTGACAGGCTCTTTCTGTGACAGTTCTGACTTCACTGTGTTTCTCTCTGACCCCTCAGGTATCAGTGGGGACATCACCATGACCCAGTCTCCCCCAGTGCTGTCAGTGGGACTGGGCCAGACTGCAACCATCACCTGTACGGCCAGTAAAAGCATTAGTAGCTACCTTGCTTGGTACCAGCAGCGAGAAGGTCAGAAACCCTCTCCCCTGATCTATGCTGCAACAAATCGATTCACAGGAGTCTCCAATCGATTCACCGGCAGTGGATCAGGGACCAGTTTCACCCTGAAAATCAGCAACGTTCAGAATGAGGATGTCGCTGACTATTACTGTCAGCAGCATTACAGCTACCCTCGACACAGTGACACAGAGCCATACAAAAACCTTAAAGCACACAGAATCACCTCCTGTACTGACACATCTCACAGTTATATAAAATGCATAATAATGGACAAACAGTCCCACCGCCTGAACTGACATATCCCACAGTTAGATCTAAATGAAACTGAACACATTACCCAATGCTGGGATTGTCACTGTCTGCTACACACTCCAGTCCCTGTGGTGTCCACTGCTCACTGAAGGCCTCAAGTTTCCCCCTTACACTCCATGGCCACTTGTGAAGAGCAGTTGCAAGATTTAACAACGAAAAATAAAGTTCACAACCCAGAGGCAGAGACAGAAAGACATATGAATGAGGGAGAGACTGATAGGGGCACAAAGAGGGTGAGAGTGACTGACAGACTGGGAGATAGGGAGAGGGTGAGAGTGACAGAGGGAAACAGAGAGCTGAGGTTTTGTACAGCTTCTGCACTGGGAGCTCTCACTGTGGCTTACATTCAGTAAAGGAACCAAGCTCAGACTGAGTAAGTAAACCTCAATTCTCCGTTATTAAGCTTTCAACACCGAAACTTTCTCAATCACAAATGTTGAATTGTTGAAGGTGTTAGTGGGGAGCTGCAGTGAATGAAATGGTTGATTGAGGAGCACTGTGTCTAACAGGGTGTCCAGCTGTATTTCTTTAGTTCCATTGCCCCCTTTAAGCAGCAAGATATGTCAGTAAGTTTTACTCACCGTGTGGAGGAGCTCTGTCCATTTGCAGCCTGTGGTCCCATTCCTGCAGCATGGAATGAAATCAGTGAGTAGCCTCCTGCCAGTCTCAGTGTGACGGACACAAGCAGAGTTTGATGTGAGCTCTGGCTCCCTGTCCCAGTCTCTGATCTCACTGACCTCAGCAGCAGCAGCAGCAGCAGCAGCACAGTGAGACACTGAGCTCCCACCTCCCCCAGCTTTAACTCTGCTCAATCACACAATCACAGAATTGTTACAGTGCACAAGGAGGCCATTCTGTCCATCCTGTCTGGACCAGCTCTCTAAATGAGCAATTGACTGAGTGTCATTCGCCTGCCTTCTCCCTGTCACCCTGCACATTGTTCCTTTTCAAATAACAGTCTCATTCCCTTCAGAATGTTTCAATTGAAGCTGCCTCCACCACACTCTCAGGCAGTGCATTCCACACCTTAACCACCCACTGGCTGAAAATGTTTTTCCCTCATTTCACTTTTGTTTCTTTTACCAATTATTTTCAATCCATGGCCTCTCCCTCTCAATTCTTTCTCAGGTGGGAACATTTTCTCCTGGTTTACTCTGTTCAGACCCCTCCTGATTTTGAATTTCTCAATCAAATCTGCTCTCTGCCTTCTCTTCTCTGAGGAAGACAGTCCCAACTTCTTCAGTCTATCTTCATAACTAACATCCCTCATCCTCGATGGGTCAGATAGCCCACTCCTGCTCCTATTTCTAATGTTCTTATTATCTTATCTTCCTTTGTGAGAGACACACATCAGATTTCCACTTAACACTCTGTGGCTGTACCTTCCCAGTTTTATTCCCAACACTCCGTGCAGTCCCATCCTTACACAGTGACCCTGATTTAGAATTTATTACTCTCTCTCCCTCACTCTGAAACTGGGTAAGAAGTTCTATTCCTTATTCTGGTGCTATCTATCTCTCCCAGGATTCTGTGCACCTCTGTGTTCCTCTCTGGTATTACCTCCTGGATCCCACAGCCCAGCCAAGATAGTTTAAACCCTCTCCAACAGCACGAGTAAATCACCCCAAAGGAACTCAGTCCCAGGTCTGTTCAGGAGCAACCCGTCTGGTCTGTACATGTCCATCTCCCCCCAAAGCCAGTCCCAATGTTAAAATAATCGAAAGACCTTCCTCCTGGACTGTCTTTTCAGTTCCACAGTCACCTGTGCTATCCTCCTCTTTCTATTCTCAGTTGCGAAGGGCACTGGGGGTAATCTTGGAGATTCCTCCTTTTGAGTTCCTGCTGCTAATTCCCTCTGAAACTCACTAAATTCTGATTGGAGGACCACATCCCTTTTCTCCCGCTGTCACTGGGACCGATGTGGACCACCACTGCTGCCTGTTCCCCTTCTCCCCTCAGGGTGCTCTGCAACTGCTCAGTGACAGCCTTGACCCTGGCACCAGGGAGACAACACACCATCCTGGATTCCCATCTGCAGCTACAGAAACACCTATCGATTGCCCTCACTCTTGAATCTCCTCTCACTATCGCTCTTCCAGTCTTCCTTGTGCCCCCCTGTACAGCTGAGCCCCCCGTGGTGCCAGGGACTTGGCTCTTGCTGCACTCCCCAGATGAACCATCATTCTGATCAGGATTCCAAACTGAATCCTGGTTGGAGAGTGGGATGCACTCACGGGATTCCTGTACTAGCTGCCTGATCCTTTTGGACTATCTGCTGCTCCCCCCTTCCCTCTCTCCCTGCAGCTGCAGAGTGACCACATCTAGAAACGTGCTCTCCACGGAGCTCTCAGCCTCACGGATGCTCCGCACTGACACCTGCTGCTGCTCAAGCTCCAAAACCCGGAGTTCCAACTACAGTCACTGACCACACTTCCTGTGCTCATCGTATTCCAGGAAGCAGGACAAGCAGTTCCCTCTTGCAGCCTGATGCACACTCTCACCACTCCCTGATTATCTTTTGTCAAAGTACTTTTGAGAAACAGCAACAGCAGGGCTCACAATCCAGTACTTTGAATGTCCATAGGATCATAGAATTCCTACAGTATGGAAACAGGCCATTTGGTCCAACAAGTCCACACTGACCCTCCGAACAGTAACCCACCCAGACCCATTCCCCTACCTTTTTAACCTACATTTACTCCTGACTAGTATACCTAACCTACACTATGGGCAATTTAGCATGGCCAATTCATCAACCTGCACAGCTTTGGACTGTGGGAGGAAACCAGAGCACCCGGAGGAAACCCACGCAGTCACAGGGAGAACATGCAAACTCCACACAGGCAGTCGCCCAAGGCTAGAATCAAACCTGGGTCCATAGCGCTGTGAGGCAGCAGGGCTAACCACTAAGTGACCGTACTTCCAGTTTTCCAGGGTTTCAAGGAACCTCTACATAAACCCAAAATACTTAAGATATAGGAGCAGAATTGGGCCAGTCAGAATAGAGTCTGCTCTGCCATTTGATCTCGTGTGATGTGTTCCTCAACCCCATTCTCCTGCATTCTCCTTTTAATGTTTGATCTCCTTACTGATCAAGAACGTATCTGTCTCTGTTTTAAATACTCTCAACATCGTGGCCTCCATAGACCTCTGTGACAATGAGTTCCGCAGATTCACCACCCTGTGGCTGAAGAAATGCCTCCTTATCTCAGTTCTGACGGATCATTCTTCACTCTGAGGCTGTGCCTTCGGGCTCTAGTTTCTTCTACTCGTGGAAACACCTTCTCCATGTTCTCCAGGCCTCTCAATATTCTGTAGTTTCAATAAGATTTCCCCCTCATCTTTCTAAACACAATTGTATACAGATCCAGAATCCTCAACCACTCTTTATATGACACCCCCTTCATTCCCAGGATCATTCTTATTCTTTCTCACTTTTTCCTCTGGACCCTCTCCAATGACAGCACATCCTTCCTTAATAAGGGGCCCAAAATTCCAAATGTGTTCTGATTAGAGACTTATAGAAACTCAGCAGTACACCTCTGATGTTAAAGTTAATGCTAACATTGTAATTGCCTTTCAAACTGCCAATGGTGAACCTGCACGTTAACCTTCAGAGAAACCTGAGCAAGGACTCCCAATTCTCTTTGTGCTTCAGATTTCTGAAATCTTTCCTCACTTAGAAAACAGCCTGCGCCTCTATTCTTCCCACCAAAGTATCTAGCCTCACAAGTTCCCGCATTGTATTCCACCTGCCACTCCTTTGCACATTCTCCGAGCCTGACCAAGTCCTTCTGCAATCTCCCCCACTCCCTCAACTCCACCTGTTCTTTCATCAATTTTTGTGTCATCTACAAACATATGAACAATATCTTCAGTTCCTTATCCAGATTGTTAATAAATAATGTGGTAATAGTTGTGGTAATAGATAATAGCTGTGCTCCCAACACAGATCCCTGCGGATCACCACAAAGCACCAATTGCCATCCAGAAAAAAATCCCTTTGTCCCTACTCTCACCTTTGTGCCGGTCAGCCAATCCTCTACCCACCGCAGTGCCTTGCTCCTGACAACATGGGCTCTGATTTGACTAAGCATTCTCCTTTATTGTACCCTGTCAAAGGCCTTGTGGAAATCCAAATGGATCACATCCACTGGCTCTCCTTTGTCTAACTCACTTGTTACCTCCTCAAAGGTTTCTAACAGATTTGTCAGGCATGCCTCCTTTTGATGAAGCTGTGCTGACTCAGCCCAATTTTACCAGGCTGCAATTTTACCAGGCTTCAGGGTGAGATTCCAAATACCTGCAATCTCACCCTTAAGTAGACCTCTAAAATCTTACCAATGACCGAGGTCAGGCTAACCAGCTTATAATGTCCCATCTCTGCCTCCCTCCTTTCTTAAACAGGAATGTTATATTCACTATTTTCCAGTCTTCTGGGACCACCCCTGACTCCAGTGATTTCTGAAAGATCACAGCCAATGGCCCTACAATTACCTTAGCTATCTCCATCAGAACTCTGGGGTGTAGTCCATCGGGTCTGAATGATTTATCCACCTTCAGACCTTTCAGCTGCCTCAACCCCTCCACCTCAGTGATGCCCTCTCCACTCACCTCTGCTCCCAACTCTCTTGAAGGTCAGGTGTGCTGGCTGATATTTTAGTGTCATGGTTAGCCACAGGTGAGGTCCCAGAAGACTGGAGGACAGCAAAGACTGTGCCATTGTTCAAAAAGGGCCGCAAAACAAAAGCCTGGGAATTATAAGCTTAACATTTGTGGTGGGTAAGTTGTTTGATAAGATAAGATACACATGCATTTGGAAAGAGTGGATTTGATTAGGAGTTGTCAGCATGACTTTGTGAGTGGGAGAATATGCCTCACAAATTTGTTAAGGTACTTTGAAGAATTATCCAGGAAGGTTGATGAGGGCAGGATGGTAGATGTGGTCTATATGGATTTCAGTGAGGCCTTTGATAAGGTTCCACATGGTAGGCTGTTGTGGAAGGTTAGATTGCATGGAATCCAAGGTGACCTGGCAAATTAGATACACGATTGGCTTGATGGTAGAAAGCACAGGGTAATAGGGGAAGGATCCTTATTGTACTGGAGGCCTGTGACTAGTGGAGTGCCTCAGGGGTCAGTGCTGGGCCCATTACTGTTTGTTATCTGTATCAATGTTTTGGATGAGAATGTACAAGGCATGGTTAGTGAGTTTGCTGATGACACTCAAATAAGCAGCATCATGGACAGTTATCAGAAATTGCAGCAGGACCTTGCTCAGCTGGGGAAGTGGGCCGAGAAATGACAAATAGAGTTTAATACAGATAAATGTGAGGTCTTGTATTTTGGAAATTTAAAGCAAGGTAGGAGTTTCATGATGAATGATAGGGCCTTAACGAATATAGTGGAACAGAGGGACCTTGGAATTCAGGTAAGCAGTTCTCTGAAAATGGAGTCACAGTAAATAGAGCAAAGAAGAGAGCTTTTTCTGCAGTGCCCTTCATCAGTCAGGGCATTGACTACAGACATTGGGAAGTTATGTTGCAGTTATACAGGACATTGGTGAAGCCACACTTGGAATATTGTGTTCAGTTTTGGTCACCTTGTTACAGGAAGGATGTTATTAACCTGGAAAGAGTGCAGAAGAAATTTGCAAGGATGTTGCCAGGATTCAATGGTTTGGGTTAAAGGGAGAGTACTTTTTCTTTAGAGTCTAGGAGACTGAGGGAGGACCTCATAAGATCATGAGAGGCATGGATAGGGTGAATTCACTCAGTCTTTTCCCCAGGGTTTGCAAATATGGACTATAGCGCATCAGTTTAAGGTTAGGGGGAAAGAATAAAAGGGAACCTGAGGGGCAACCTTTTTCCACAGAGGGTTGTTCGCATATGGAATGAGCTGCCAGTGGAAGTAGTTGAGGTGGGTACATTAATAACATTGAAAAGGTATTTGGACCAATACAGCAAAGGAAATGATTCAGAAGGATATGGGCCAAGTGCAAGATTAGCGTAAATGGACATTTTGGTTGGCATGGACCAGTTTGGCCCATATGGCCTGTCTCCATGCTATAGGACTCTATGACATTGTTATGGACCAGGCCAGACCCTTCGAAACATTTTGAGAATGCAGCCCAGACCTTACCTTTTCGAATTGTGTTAAGCAAATGTAACCTGGATATTCCAGGATTGATACAACTGGCCAAACCACTCAGCTTGAAGGAAAAGAGGATTTATTTACACACAATCAAAAGAAAACAGACTTTAGAATAACTTAACTATTTGAAAACCCAACTGACGAGAAAATGTAACTTGACAAAGAGCTGTTCCAATTTGCTGCAACAGCCTCGGCAAAAAGGTAAATATAAACACAGGGGTTCTTACAGGAGAGGAATTTCAGACAGTGAGTCCACTGGAAAATGTTGAATTGGGGAACCTTTCTCACCAGCAGCTTTCTTTATCCAGGAGCTTCCAACCGACTGTTTGTCAAAAACAGCAAATTGGAAGAACTGGCCACTCTCCTTTTATTGGACAAGTGTTTAATATAAAACCTAAAAGCCTTTTCCCTGACTGTTGCCTTAGGCAGTATCTGTGAGCAAAGTCCCTAACCCAGACAAATTGGAACCTCTGCCTTTACAACCCCTCTTGAAAGAAAATCCAAGGAGAACTTAACCTTGTGAAATGAGCAGCATTGTCACACCACTGTGAAAGCTGATTTAAAGCACTGATGCAGTTCTTCCACCATTTCTTTGTTACCCATTACTATTTCTGCCTTTTCCAGTGGTACAATTTCTATTATTGACTCCCTCTTGCCTTTCATATATCTAAAGAAAAACTCTTGCAATATTTTTTTATGCTACTAGCTCGCTTACCCTTATATTTTATTTACACACCCGTCCTTACTTTTATTTAGTTACTCTCTGCTGTTTTTAAAGGCTTCCCAATCCTCTGGCTTCCCAATAATCTCCACCACATTGCATGTTTTTTCTTTTGCTTTTATGCTGACCCTGACTTCCCTCATCAGCCATGGTTGCCTTGGCCTCCACTCAGTATCTTTCTTCTTCCTTGGGTTGAATTCCTGCTCTGCCTCCCAAATTACCCCCAGAAACTCCTGCCATTGCTGCTCCATTCTCTCTTATGTTCAGCTTCCCTTCTAATCAACTCTGGCCAGCTCCTCCCTCATGTCTTTGTAGTTACCTTAAGTTAATTGCATTACCGGTACAACTGACTCCAGATTCTCTGTCACAAACCGCAGGGTGAATTCTGTCATATTACGGTCAATGCCCCCAAGGGATTCCTTCACCCTAAGTTCCTAATCAGGTCTGCTTCATTAGACATCACCCAATCCAGAATTGCCTGTTCCATAGTGAACTCTACCACAAGCGGCTCCAAAAACCATCTCGTAGAATTCCATTAATTCCTTCGCTTGACATCCCCAAACAACTTAATTTTCCAGTCTACCTGCATATTGAAGTCCCTAATGACTATTGTAGCAGGGCCTTTATTACATCCTTCTCTATCTCCTGATTTATTTTTTATTTTCTTCCTCATATCCTGACTACTGCTGTGGGGGGGGGGGGGGGGGGGGGGGGGGGGGGGGTGGGAGCTGTGCAAAGTTCTCATCATGCTCTTTCTCCCTTGCAACTCCTCAACTCCACCCACACAGATTGAATGCATTCCAACTCTAAATCCCTTCTTGTGATTGATCTTATTTCATTTCTTACCAATAAGGTAACCCCACCCCCATCTGCCCATCAGCATGTCTGTCAATCGGATGTGCATCCTTGAGTATTTCATTCCCAGCCCTCAACCCCTTACAGTCACATCTCTGTGATACTCAAAACATCATACCTGCCAATTCCAATCTGCGCTACAAGCTCATTTACCTCATTTCGGATACTCCCTGCATTCAGGTACAACACCCTCAGTCCTGCATTGACTGCCCTCCTTTTCATAGTTGTCCCCTTATGCACTATGCCTAAAATTAATTTTCTGACCCTTTCCATAATCTATGTCCTATTCATTATTCTGGGAACTTTATTAACCTCTCCTGAGCCCTGCGTCACTTTAATGATTTTAAAATCCTTGGGAACCTCAATTTGTGGCATCACTCTGTCTACCTTATTCCGAATGCTTTATCATACAAAGACTTTAAGTTATTTCTACTGTCAAGTTCCCCTGCACGTCTGTATTGCCTTGTTACAATATGACATTCACAAATTCTGATCCTTCCTTTTATTTTCTGGTAACAATCAAACCCATCACTAACCACGAATCCCACCTTCTCCTGTGCCTTTCATTTTCTCACGTTCTGTGTAAGTGAACCCATTTGCTTTCTCTTTGGGTTGACTTCAGGTCAATATTCATCCCTGAAACATCACTGAACATGCTCATAATCTCATTTACGATTGCGCGATATTGCTATGTACAAATTATTTTTTCTGCATTAAACAGTGACCCGTGTTCAGACAAGTCCCTCACTCTCTGTAAATGCTTTGGGAGAGCCTGACATACAAGTCTCTCTTTTGATGCACTGGGAGCCTTTCAGATATCAGAGATGCCATTCCATGGCCCTATTAGACAGACAGCAGGACTGTTTCCCCTGGTGTCCTGGTCAATATTGATTCCCTAATTAGCATCACTAAAAACCTGATCCTCGACTCATTGTCACCCAGCTCTCTGGGATCTTGCTGAGCACAGTCTGGTGGAAAGAGCCACTGCGACATCCTTAGGTGGAGGCAGGTGCAACATAAATGCAAGTCTTTCTTTGAGGTTGGAATCTCCTGAACCTGACCCTTGCCCATCGGATGCATGCTTCCATCTTCCAGGGAACATGGGATCATTAAGAGCAATGACATTGTCTGATCCCAAGACACTGAGACTCGTTGCAGCCTCATCCTTGACTTTACCCCAGTGCTGAGCTGGAAGATTTGAAACAAAATCTAGAACCTTCTACATGGACACCCAACGTGACTCCTTCCTGAAGTGTGCTGATCCAACTCTGCTCCAGTGTTCTTGGATAAAGTTCTCCCGAGCTATGAGTGATCGGAGGTTTGTTAAAGAGGTGTCGAACTCCACCCCACATACCAGCTCTTGCTCCATAGCTCTGGAGGCTTTGGTGTTTCAAGTGAATATCCAAGTGTTTTTTCAATGTGATGAGGGTTTCTGCTGCTCTCACCCTTTCAGCTAGTGAGGTCCTGATCCCACCAGCCACTGGGTGAAAACAATTACTCCTCAACTCCCCTCTAACCCTGCCCCCAATTCATTTCAATCTCTCCCCATGGTCATTGCCCTCTGTGCTGATGGAAATCAGTCCTTCCTACCCACTCGATCCAGACCCCTCATCATTTTACACACCTCAATCAAATCTCCCCTCAGCCTCCTGTGTTCCAAAGAAACCAGTCCCAGCCAAACCAATCATTCCTCAAAGCTAATACTCCTCATTCCTGACAAAATCCTCCACTGTCCCCATCTCTAGGGGGATCACATCCTTCCTGCAATGTGGTGACCAGAACTGCACACAGAACTGCACTGGGCTTCATTTGAGGTCAGAAGTCACACGACACCAGGTTATAGTCCAGCAGGCTTATTTCAAATCACAAGCTTTCAGAGCACTGTTCCTTCAGCACTGAAGTCGCTTCACCTGAAGAAGGAGCAGCATTTCAAAAGCTCGTGATTTTAAATAAACCTGTTGGACTGTAACCTGGTGTAATGTGACTCCTGATCACGTCCACCCCAGTCGGACACCAGAGCCTCCACATCATATCGATAGTTTCACATCTTTGCTGAGACTCTCTCTTTGGGAATGCCACTCTTACTCTTTTGGGAAAAGATTCTGAATGATCTCTGTCTCTGTCTCGTCCTTGGAGGCCTCCCACTGCCCTGTCACTGACTTCCCATCAAGTCGATGGTTCCAGTACACTTTTACCAAATTACCACACAGTTTGCTAAAATGGGTTGTTCCCAAATGAAAACTTTTACACTTGCTCCATGGTTCTCCATTTCCATCCTTATTCTCAATCTCACTGAGTTCCGATCACTGTCACTAAAATGCTCCCCCATTGATAGCCCTTTCAGGTGCCCACATTCCTTCCTTAAATGATGGTCCAGGACTGTCCCTTCTCTTTCTGCTGCATCACCATCACCCTCTCAGGGGCAATTAGGGATGGGCAGCAACTGGCTCTGCCAGTGCCATACACGTCCCAAAACACAATTTTTAAAATGCCAGTGCTTTTGTCAGGCATGCTAGGTACTGGATACAAATGTTCAAATGTTTTACCAGTTCCTGTTCAGAGAGTTGATGTACCTTCAAAAGGCAGGGATTAAAATTGTTTCTCTTGTCTTTCAGGCCGTGAGAACTCTCAGCCCAAGCTGACCCTGCTGCCCCCCTCCCCGGAGCAGGTCAATGCCAAGGGCACTGCCACCCTGGTGTGCCTTGCCAATCACTTCTATCCCGATGAGCTGGAGGTGCAGTGGAAGAAGGACGGTGCAGTCATTTCGGACGGGGTTCAGACCAGCAACTACCTTCGAGCTTCGGACAGCACCTACAGTGTCAGCAGCCTGCTGACCCTCTCTGGGTCTGCATGGGAGTCCAACGCTCGCTTCACCTGTGCCCTCACCCACGTGACCCTCCCCTCTCCCCTCAGCAAGAGCATCAGGAGATCAGAGTGTGTGTAGAGTGTTTGAGACAGTCCACAGAGGAGACACAACTTTAAATAGAACAGGGCTGAGCTGGCAGGACAAAGGTCATTGTCAGCACTGAATTTCAACTCTCTTCCTTCTCAGGACTGGCTTGGAGACACTTCTGAGCTTCAGAGGTTAAGGCAGGTCATTGGGATAGTGCAGAGAAAACTTTACTCTTTATCTAGCCCCATGCTTTCCCTGACCTGGATGTGTTTGATGGGGACAGTGATAACTTGCGATGTCAAGTAAAACCTCTCGAAGATGCTAAAGACTGTCAGCTGTGCAAAAACAATGTGAACCTCAGAAGTCTCTGCTTCAGTAAAACAGACCTCCTTCCTGCTCAACCACCAGTTCCAATTTAAGGTTTTGTCACTGTTTAAAGGGACAGGATTCTCATGTTATTGAGAAAATCTCCCCAAGTGTTTTCCTCAAGCTCCATTGTGGCTGTGAATTTGTGCAGCTTCCTCTGTCTGGGCTGTTAATTGCTGACTGTTTTCTGTCAATGTCAATCTGAAAAAGGGAATAAAGATGAAGAAGATTCAGTCTCTTTCTCATGAGTGCTTTGGAAATGGCCAGAGCTGAGTCCTCAGGGATAGGTGTATGAAGTGAAAAGCCCCACCCCGCAGGTATGGAGCAGGAAGAGGAGAATAGAGGGGGCGATGGGGAACACAATAATCTGATGGGAATTCCCCTGAACACCAACACATCCTTTCAGCACAGCAAGATCCTGAGCCAAGCAGTTCAGTTCGCAATTTGACCAGCAGGATCTTGCTACCCAGAATAACGATACCACAGGGTTTGCAAAGTAAATATTCCATGCAGTATTTGATTTGTATTTGGAGAGAATGTGCAAAATCCACAGAGATATTCACCTGAGGCAGGTATCGAACCCAGGTCCCTGGAATTATGAGGCAGCAGTGCTAACCACTGAGCCACCATATCACCCACTATACTGAATTGATCCATCCCTGGTACAAAATATTTTGATGGCAATTCCCCCTTCACACCAACCCATCCATCAGGAACAGCAAGATCCTGAGCCAAGCAATTCAGATCAGGGTCACTTGGGACACTCTATTGATCAATATGATCAGCAGAATCTTGGAACTCAGAATAACAATTCCACAGGGTTTGGGTAATAAATATTCCATAAATTAGACCTGGGTTTTCTTTACTCTTCAAATGAGATGGAATTGCCCCGTGTGTCCCTGGAGTCAGATTGAGAATGTTCAGTCTGGGAGTCACGGCTGGGGAGGACAGTCAATGATAAACTGGTTCCACTTTCTGCTATCATATTCTGTAGCCCCTGGGCCATCTCAGTGAGGATCATCCAGGGCTCAGGGTGGATTCCAGAGCAGCTCATTGTCCTGACTGTTGTGTTCCTCAGTCCACATGTGGCTCCAGCAATCACACTCCATGGTTCTCGTATCAGTGGGAATGATGGGGCTGAAATCTGATGCAAACAGAATCTCACACAGCAGGGAGGCTGCTGGTGGCTCAGAAACCCCTTGGACTCAGTCCCAGATTCCACCGTGGCTCTTTCATTCAAACACAGCATTAGCACACTGACACCACATTCAGAGGGCAATCCTGAGATGGGGCAAGTTTGGTTCTTGATTCCAGTGTGAGGAAATGGGGGCTGGGTGTGAAATGTCCAGTCTGAAACTGGTGGGGGTACTTTATAATGAACAATAGAAACTGATGTCAGGATAAAGTCAGGTTTTGATGGGAGTGAGGAATATCTCAGTGATCTGTCTCCAGAATCCACAGACTACACACATCCTTCTGTCAGACCCTGAAGGCTGAGAAAGCAGCTCATCGACATCCAATATTTCTCCAACCTTCCCAGAAAAGGTGAAATATTCTCTGTCTGAGTGATTCCCTGGAACAGGACATTTTAAAAAGGGCTGTGGGAAGGGAACTGTTGACTCTCAATGACAAAGCCAATGGATGGATGTGGAGCTGGCTCTGTGAAATGTTAGGGCACAGAGGTGACACCAGAAGCAATTCAATGTTGTCACTCTCTCCTTTGGTAATAATTGGTTTTCCCTCACAATTTGCTCTCTTGTATTCGATCCACTTGTCCTTCTTGCTTTGCTTCTTTTGACTTGAGTCTGTGGGTAGTTCCATCTCAACCCAATCTCCTCACTCTCATCCAGGCCCCTGAAGAGATTGGTTAGAGAAGACTGGATTGCAACAAGTGTCACAGGTATTTCATATCTTACCTTGTTGAATCAAACCATTGAGCCCATTAATCTTCAAAACAGATTCCAGCATTAAAGTCACATTTGTTGGTTGTAAAAGTAACGTATTTCTCAGGCTGAAAGAAGGAAGCTTCAGGCTGAGAAATGAGCGAGCTTAACCCAGATCCTGAGCATTGGCAAGTGGAACTAGATTGCGTTGGGATATCTGGTCAGCGTGGACGAGTTGGACCGAAGGTTCTGTCTCCGTGCTGTACATCTCTATGACTCTAATAGAACAACAGAACAAAGTGATATCAATTAGCACCAGTATAAATACAGGGCAGCCTATATCCTGCAGTTGGCACTCAGTGCAGCTGGCACAGAGGGGGATGCTGGGACGTTTGGTCAATGTGGGAGTTCGGTGAACTGACTGTCACTTCAGCTGATGGGAGCCTGCACATGCACTTGGATTGAAAATAGCAAAATAATAAACAAGGGGACAGGAGTCTGTTGACCAGATCATCTGGGAAGAGTTTTGTGTAAGGAACCATATAAGTAGTATGCTTAGGAAACCTCCATTAGGGAAATTCAAGAAATGAAAAGCACTGAAACATTGATCCAGAGACTGAAGACAATTACTAGTTTAGAAAGAAATGATTTCTTTCATTTGTAAGTGGGATCAGCATTTGTTCATTAAACTGAAATGATTCAGGGTAAATACATCTGTAGTGACTGCATAAAACTACAGCAACTCCCATTCAGGGGGTTTGGATTGGAAACTGAGTTGGAAGAATCCTGATACATCAGGGAGGGGCAGAGATACCTGGAGAGTTTGTTCCAGATGGAAGGTGTAAGCCTCAGGACTGGGCAGTCCAATTCCATGTTAGTAAGGGGCAGGAAGTTATGACCCAAGAGGGGGTCAGATAAGGGTTTGGAGAATACAGTGGGACAGGAAAAACCCCCACTCTTCGAAACTCCAGTGATAACAAGGCCAGCCTTTCCAATCCTTCCTCATCACACAGCCCCCTCGTACCAGGGATCAGTCGGGTAAAACTCCTCTGAAACACTTCCAATGGATTTATATTCTTTCTGCAATTAGGAGACCAAAAGTTCATACAAACATTGAGATGTCCAGGAAGAACTGAAACATCACATTCTCGCTTTCAGATCCCTAATCACACCTGCTCTTACTCTTCACCAGCCTTGTTACTGTCCATCTCTCATTGCCATGTACACAGTGGCACTGAGCTGCCTTCTTGAACCGCTGCAGTCTGTGTGCTGGAGGTAGACACACAATGTCCCGAGGAAGGGAATTCCAGGATTCTGACCCAGTGAAAATGTAGGAACAGCAATATATTTCCATGTCAGACTGCTGAATGGCTTGGAGGGGAACTTGCAAAGAGTGGTGTTCCTGTGTATCTGCTACCATGTCCTTCTTGATGGAAGTGGTCATGGGTTTGGAAGGTGCTCTCTCAGGATCTTTGCTGAATCTCTGCAATGTATCTTGTAGATAGTGCACAAAATTGTTCCTGAGGGTCAGTGTGGAGGCAATGGATATTTGTGGATGTGGTACCACCCAAGCCGGCTGAAATTTGATAAACAAGATGGAAAAAAACCAAAATAACATAAAACAGTTTAAAATTAAATAAAATCATCAAAAACTGTGGTGTCTTTTTGATAAAACATCACTGAATCCAAAACATTATTCTCTCCTCTCTCTAAAGCGGCTCCACCTGTTCCCATTCTCCAGCATCTTGTTTTATTTGAGATTTGCAGTATTTTACTCTTGTATCTGTTTTAATGCCATTGGTTATAAGAGAAGCATTGGCCAGCACACTGGGGAGATTTTCCCTGAGATGGTCACAAAGTCCTTATATTTACATTGACCTGAGAAGGCAGTGGTTTAACCGATCATCCAGCAGATGGCGTCTTTGCCTTTGCCAGCCTCAGGATAGTGCTCCAGTGTCTGGAGTGGGGCTTGAAAGCTGCAGGTTCAGGTGACGGTGTTATCACTGAGGCCGTCTATTCTTTTCTGGGATGTGGGTGTCACTGGCAAGACCAGCATTTGTTCCCCATCCCTAACTGCCCTGAAACTGAGTGGCTTGCTGGGCCTTTCAAATGGCAGGTAAGGGTTAGCCACATTGCTGGGGTCCTGGCAGAGTCAGACATCTACAACAGGTCTACAAGAACAAGGTCCTTTGGCCCAATGAGCCAAAGCCAGTCAAACAACCACCTCACTATTCTAATTCCATGTTCCAGCACTTGGCCCGTAGCCCTGTACACCTTGGCATCACAGCTGCACATCAAAATACTTCAATGTTATGGGAGAGCTTCTGCCTCAACCATTCTTACAGAAAGCAAGTTACAAATTACCACCACCTTCTGCACGAAAGTGTGTTTCTTCATATTCCCTCTTAATCTTCTGCCATTTCCCTTAAATCTATGCCCACGGTCATTGATTATGAAATAACTCCACATCATCAAGTCACCCTTTATTTCCACATCAACCGTCCTTGACTGTAATGTTAGAGTTAGGCACCAGAGGCACAGGGTCCCTCACACTCAACCTGTTTGATGTCAGTAAGAAATCTCCCTGTTATATCCTTGTAAAGATTTGAGCTTTTCTTGTGAAATTCCTTTGGGATTTTTTAATGCCATGGAATCTCCCACACACTCCCATCTCTCTTAATGCTCACCCTTGTCTGGTTAATTCTTCCCATTTCCTTCTCTTCTTTCAGTTTATTCCATTTCAGTAAAGTCTGTGATATTTCCACGGAGGATGTGTACTTGAAACCGCCATAGAGAAGCTCCTATGAAGAAGCACTTCAATAGAAGGAAGGCTGATATTTGCAGGAAGCCTGGACTGTGCCCTTGTGTACCTTTTCCAAACATTTCCATGTGATCTGTCAGCGTTCTTCAACTCTTCCCATTTCCTCCAAATCCAGTGGGTGGCCATGGGTCCCAGCTATGTCTGCTTTTTGTCGGCTACATCAAACAACACCTCACCAGTACATGCACAGGCACCGTTCCCCAAATCTTCCGCCATTACATCAGTGACTGCATCAGTGCTGCATCCTGCCCCCAGGCTGAACTGGAGCAGTTCATTGACTTTGCTAACAACTTCCAACCTGCCCTTAAATTTACGTAGTCTATCTTGGACAAATCCTTCTCCTTTCTTGACCGCCCCATTTCCATCTCCGGTGACAGTCTAGGAACAGACATTTACTGTAAACCCACAGACTCACACAACTACCTGGACAACACCTTCTCCCAACCAGTATCCTGCAAGAACACCGTCCCGTTTTCCCAATTCTTCCATCTCCGTCACATCTGCTCGAACGAGGAGATGCTCCACTCCCAAGTGTCCCAGATGTCCACCTATTTTGAACAATGTACTTTTCCCACTTCTGCCATCCAGACAGCCCTCCACCGCACCTCCTCCATTCTCTGCTCCCCAAATCTAAACACCCCTCTCCAAAATGCAATAAAGACAGGGTCCCCCTTGTCTTCACCAATCTCCACATCCCACGTATCAGCCTCAAACAATTCTGCCAACTCCAGCTAGACCTCACCACCAAGAACATCTTCCTCTCCCCACCCCTCTTTGCCTTCCACAAGGACTGTTCCCTTTGCCAATCGTTGATTTTCACCACTCTTCACACCTACTCCCCCAACAAAACCCTGGTACCTTCCCTGCAACCGTAAAAGATGCAAAACCTGCTGACACACCACGCCTGTCATTTCCATGCAGGACCCCAGTCCTTCCAGATCAGACAGAGGTTCACCTGCCTCTCCTCCAACCTAGTTTATTGTACCCAGTGCACCCGTTGTGGTCTTCTCTGCATCTGTGAGGCCGAATGTAAACTAAGGGCATGTTTTGCTGAGCATCTCAGCCATGTTCACAAAGGCTGACCTGGCCTCCCAGTCACTGCCTATTTCAATTCCCCTTCCTATTCCCTCTCTGACATGACCATCCTCTGCCTCCTCCATTGCCACAAGCAATCAGACTGCAAATTGGAGGAACAAATAATTATCTTTTGCCTGGGGTAGCTTACAACCCAGAGGAATCAACATTGAGTTCTCCAATTTCAAAAAGCCTCCCTTTCCCAACTTTTGACTCCCTTTCCTGTCCCCCTCCTCCATTCTATTCCACTACGGACCCTCCCTTCCAGCCACCAAATGGATTCATTCCTCCCATCGACCAACCACTTCAAACCCTCTACCTGTGTTCATCATTCAATACCGACCACTCCACCATTCCCCTCCACCCGCCCAAACAACTGATCCCACCTTGATTTGCAGCTTCCCCTACCCCCACCTGCAGTTCTGAAGAAGAGTTACACCCGAAATGTTGACTTCTCCACCTCTCGATTCTGCCTGACTTGCTGTGTTCTTCCAGCCTCCTGCAAGCCTCCATCCCAGCCTGATAACCATCTCGGACATTGGAAGGAAATGCCCAGGGAGCAGGTGAACATGGTGCAAAAAGCCTTTCAGCTGAAGCTTCAGTGCTTGCATTCAGTCTGGATTTTCACTTGCTCATTGCTCCCCTTTTACATGAAAATGGAGAGAGAACTCTTGTTGGTGCAGTGTTTTTTTTAATCGTCCCAGGATATTTAAAGCTGCGTGCGCAGTGCAATCCCCTTCACAAGACAAAATGCTGAGGTCCCAAAATCAGCAAATGAATGATGAGACAAATCTGTTTTGGTGGCATTAGATGACTATTGAGCAGGATACCCGAGGGAATCTCTTCAGAATGGGATCTTGTCGAGCCCCCTGAGGTGGGAGGGATTGGGGTCTGGGTGGTGCTGGTGGGGCTTTAAATGAACATCCCATACATAACATGGTGCAAGAGTTCACCGCAGCCTCAGCCTGGATTCTGTGCTCTTGTTTCTGAGGTGGCTTTCAATCCAATGACCATTTTGACTCTGAAGCAGGAGCATTGCCCATGGAGCCACGGTCAGTAACAATGTAAACTGTGTAGCTCTGAAAGCCTAAGTCTGTATTTCAGCTCAGAAGGATATCAGCTCATTCATCAAATCTGTTTCTGCCCCTCTGCAGGCTGACCAGGCTGCCGGTGCCTTTCCAACACTCTCACGTTTTCCCATGTGCCACAGCTCATTCGCCTGAGGGATAGTTTACTCGGAGTCGAAAAGTGTGGTGCTGGAAAAGCACAGCAGGTCAGGCAGTTGTGCTCAGGCCAAGGACATGACCTTGTCCCTCTGTCAGATCCTCTTCGAGACACTCATGGCTCACCATCGCCCTCTCCAGGACAGTTAGGGAAGGGCAACAGCAAGGATGGAGATGGGGACGCGAAGCCGCAAGTGCTGTTCTGTGCATTTTGGGGACACACTTTGATAGCCATTTCTTCGGTCTTTGAGTGTAATTCATTTTGTGCCTGATCCCGGTGTCAATCCGAAGGACACTCCACCTTTCAGTCTGACAAACCAGGGTCACCCATGTCATGGCACTGCTTCTGGCCGAAGCTCCAGTCTTTCAAGAGATGAATTCAAGCCTCAGCAGTTTGATCATTTTAATTTTACATCATTTCTCCTGATATCTCCTGGGATGGGGCGGGCGTTGCCTTTCCCTAATTGTCCTGGAGAGGGCGGTGATGAGCCATGTAATATATGGGAAGGGAGGCGCTGGAATCTGTACAAAAAAAGACATGAAAATCAATGTGATGGTCACAAATGTTCTTTCGGCGAGGGAGTCCGGTCTGTGACTCCTGCCCCACTGTGACATGATCCATTTTTAATGACCCCATGATCTGGCTCAGCCAAGAACTTAGTCCAAGCAACTGGGGGTGGGCAATAATTATGAAGCTCGCCAATGATGAAGCAGAAATCATAATGAGAAGGAATAATGCAGCTCCTTGCTGTCTGCCTTTTAGCGTCTGAGCCACCACACTCTCACCGTTCTGGGTCTCTAATCCTCTAACATTAATTCATTAGAGTGTGGGAATATATGAAGAGGTTTTATTTTGAACTATAGGTCTCTTTTCTCCGTGACTCTCTCCTTTTCAACCCCCTACAATCCTGTCACCAGATGCTTGTGCTGACAGCCTTGTTGTGCAGAGTGAAAGCTCTCGGTGTTCTCTGAGGCCTCACTGCCTTGTGTCTGTCTCCACTGCAACATAAGACAAATGACGTGTTTCTAAAACCCTGTTAAAATTAAAAGCCAGCAAAGAAAAAGACGGCAACAAGAGTTGAGTTGGTCTTGTTCAAGAAAATAATTTTCATTTTAAAATTACATTTTTGTCGGTGAGTGACAAAGGGAAGATGGGGGTCCAGGATTGCTGCAGCCTCTGCCAGAACATAGGACTCAGGGGCAGGAGCAAGGCCTTTTGGGAGCTGCTCTGCCAATGAAAAAGATCACTGCTTATGGTCTCACCTGCACTTTCTACTTCCCCCCCCCCCCCATTATCCTTAATTGCCTTGTTCATCAAAAAATCTGTCCACCGCAACCTTGAGCCAACTCCACGAGTGAACCTCCATTCCCATGTAGAGAAGAGAATTCCGCAGACTGTCAACCCTCAGCAAGAAAACCCCTCCTTCCTTTTCAATGGGCGACTGCTTTGTGTTAAACCGGCCCTCCAGTTCTCATCTGCCCGATAACAGGAACCACCCTCTCTGTATCCAGCCTGTCATGTCACCTTCAGAACAGAAACTGTTAATGAGAGAGAACAGGTTACATCAGCGAGACTTTTCCCCAGAGATGATGAACAATGTTGATGTAAATTGCTTTCTCCAGTGCCAGAGTCCAGAACAAGAGGGTTGTTAAAATTGTAATTCAGACGATTTCAGGAAAAATTCCTTCCGACAGAGTGATGGAAATCTGGGACCCTCAATCCAAAATAAAAAACTGTTGAGGTTGGATTTCAATGTTCATTTTCTCAGGGCAGTACGGTGTACAGGACAAAGGGAGAATGTATTCCAAATCAGCCATGGCCTGATTAACTGGGGAACCAGGTCAAAGCAACTGATTGGTCATTCCCACTGGAATCCACTGGAATGACTACTGGTGTGTTTGCGGTTAATGGAAGGAGTCATTACCCATAGTCTTCAGCAGCTGTGCAAGTCCTCCATAGTAACTAGAAAGCAGCTGTTTCACTGTGCCCGAACAATACAAAGTCAGAGGACACACAACACCAGGTTCTAGCCCAAAAGATTCATTTGAAATCACAAGCTTCCGAAGCGCTGCTCCTTCATCAGGTGTACCCCAGTCCACCATCGGCATCCCCACATTACTGAACAGTCCAAATAAGCTGGGGCTCTGTGAGGATCTAACCGGCTGAATCTGTACAAACGAGAGAAGAGAGAGAGTACATCTTTTGAACCAGGATATCTAATTGCACCACAATGAAAATGCTCTGCATGCTATGATATATCAAAAAGAAGTACTTTGGTGTAACTTTTGATTGTCCTCACAGTGTGCTGTTTTATTCATGATGTGATACACGGAGAGTATGTCAGCGTTGGGTGGCAAAAAGTATATTTCCTCCTCTAGCCCCTTTCCAAAACACCCTCTCCATCTTGCTTAAATCCTTATTGACTCTTCTACAATTGTCCCTGTTCCCTCACTCCGTCCCGGTCCCAGAGGAACATATGGCCAGACTTCATGACCCCACTCTGTCTTAAGTTTCATGTGTGGTGTGTTGGAGCTTGGGCTCCAACACACCACACCTGTTCAACAATCTGCACATTGTCCTTTTTCTCTTTCTGAGTGTACTGGATCAAGTTGCAGTAACGAGCTGGCAACAAGGTGTTTTGTCTAAAATGTTCCCAGCACTGGGTACAGAACTGGCTGAGTAGTGATGGAAGGATGGATTTCAGAATGGAGGGCTGTGTCTTGTGGGGTTTCACAGGGATCAATGATGGGACCTTTGCTGTTCATGGTCTACATAAATGATTTGGATGAAAACATGGCTTGTCTAATTGATGAGTTTGTGGATGTCACAAAGATTGCTGGAGTTGCAGTTAATGATCAGATTATCAGAGGATACAGCAGGACATAGACCAATTGGATGCATGGATAGAAAATGGCAGATGAAGCTTAATCCAGATAAATGTGAAATGATGCATTTTGAAAGATGAAGCACGTGGCAGAATACCTGCACAGTGAATGGCAGAATCCTTTGGAGTATTGATATGCAGAGGGATCTGGGTGTGTATATTCACAGATCACTGAAGGTAGCAGCACCTAAGGTAGTAAAAAAGGCCAATGGCACACTTGGCTACATTGGTCGGAGCACTGAGTATTAGGATAGACAAGTTATACTGCAGCTTTACTGAACTTTAGTTTGGCCACACTTGGAACATTTGCATACAGTTCTGGTCACCACATGACCAGAAGGATGTGGATGCTTTGGAGAGGGTACAGAAAAGATTTACCATGAATGCTGTCTGATATGGAGGGTTTTAGTTATGAAGGAAGGTTGGATAGACTGGATTTGTTTTCATTGGAATGCAGGAGGTTGAGGGGCAACCTAATAGAAATTTATGAAATTGTGAATGGCATGGAGAGAGTGGAAAATATGAGGCTTTTCCCCAGCGTAGAGGGGTCAGTTACTAGTGGACACAGGTTCAAGGTGTGGGGAGGGGGGCGGGGCAGGGAACTGGTGGGTGTTTAAAACAGATGTGTGAGGTAAGTATTTCACACAAACAATGGTGAGGGGCTGGAACACACTGCCAGTGGAGGTGGTGGAAGCAGACACAATAGCAGCATTCAAGAAATACCTGGATGAATACATGGACAGGAAGGGAATAGAGGGATATGAATCCTGTAGGTGAATACAGTTTCAGTGAGGAAGGGCAAAATGTGTTGGCACAGGCTGGGAGGGCTGAAGGGCCTGTTCCTGTGCTGTATTGTTCCTTGTTCTTTGGTCCCTGCTGTTGAATTGGATTCTCGGGAGCCAGCTCCGTATGAAGAGCCTGTTCTCATTCTTTTGTTGGAGTTCATGGGGCAGCTGCTGCTTCCTTGCTACGTCACTGATCAAACCAACAATGTGGGAAGACTCATGATGGAGTGGGTGGTTGTTTGAATTCTCACTTTTGATAATACCGTTTTAAATGTGTCAGTGTACTTTCCCCTCTCTCTGTGGAGGGGGGTCACTGTCACTGACCCCACCCCACCTTTTCACTCTTACAGTGATAGCATTTTTAGCATTCCTTTTGTCAGAGTATGCTGTCATTCACCCCTCCCTCCCAACCCACACCCCACCCCCAACCTCCCCCCGACCCCCAAACCTCTTGGGCACTGGGTGGGTGTGAATGGAATTTTAACCTTTATTGCTGCGGGTTAGAATTTAAAAATAGAGAAATCTTGTACCAATTCTAATGGGTGTTAATGAGCCTGCACGTGCAGTGCTGTGTGCAGTTTTGGTCCCTGTATTTAAGAAAGGATGGACTGGCATTGGAAGCATCCTCCTGCTCCAATTTCTCACAGCAGAACTGGTTTGGACCCTGCTTGCAGTAGCAGCCTCCAGCCTCTGGGTGGTGCCTTGCCCAGCCTCCCGATTCCTCTCCCCAGTCTCCTTCTGCAGCAGGTGGGGGAGGCGATATAATGGACCACTCGGTTATCCCCAATCCCTCCCTCATCTCCCAAACTCTCCAATCTGGCCTTCCCCATCATGACTTGCAGCTATGCCTTCAGTCTCCCAGGCCCTCAGCACGGGGATTTCCTCCAAAAACCCCTCTCACTTCTTAGAATGAGCTCTTTGTCTCTTTTTGGTCACCATCACAAACACCGTATGTCCCCACAGTGGTTGAAAGGTTTTGAATGGTTACTATATTAAAGATGCTACATTAATACAAGTTGTTGTTGATGATATTACTGACCAGGAGTTATTTATTGACAGATGCAAGAGGAAAGGGAACAACCATGGCTGTAGAGAGGTGATCATTTTCAGCCAACTGTACCACTAACACCAGCTCACCAAACGTCCTTAAAATAGTTCCTTCCAAACCCATGACCGCTTCAGTCTGGAACGACAAGGGCAGCAGATATATGGGAACACCAATCCCTGGAGGTTCCATGCAAGCCACTCACCATCCTGACTTTGAACTGTTCCTTCACTGCCACTGGGTCAAAATCCTGGAATTTCCCCTCTAAGGGCTTCATGAGTCTATCTACAGCACATGGATGCAACGGTTCAAGAAAGCAACTCAGCACCAACTTCACCAGGGCAACTAGGGATAGGTAATAAATGCTGGCCCATTCAGTGCACCCCACATCCATGAAGGAATTTTATGAAGCCCATTTCCTTTGACATCTCCCTTCCACCCAGCCTAATACTCAGGCCTCATTGGCTGGTTGGGTTTCACTTGCCATTCCATCCTATTCTCCACTCCGCGTCCTATCCCTGAGATCCTTGTCAATAGTTCGCTGTTATTGTGGGAGCCTGCTGAGAGTAAATGGGCTGTCACAGTTCCCACATTACAACAATGACTAGACTTTGGAAGTATTCCATTAGCTGTAAAACATCTTTGAACATCCTGAGCTCATGAACGGTGTAACAGAAGTGCAATTCTCTCTCCTTTTGGTTTCCTCTCCAGGCCTTCCCATCTGTCTCCCCACAACATCCCTCCCTTGTTTAAAATCTAGAATGAATTATGAATCTCTGGGAGAACTTAATCTGTGGCAACATTGAGACTAACAACAACCACCTCCTTGGTGGGCTTTGAGTGTGAAGGTCAATAACACTCTCACTGGGACTTGATCTGGGTTGTCTCCAGTCAGTCAGTGTTACTGTTCTGGGGCCAGACATTACTGACCAACCTTAGACCCTATGACCTGATTGAGATGATGGATGACCTGCACTGGGCTTTAACACACTGTTACCACAGCACAGAGTGAAATTGTGTAGCGCTGGAAAAGCACGGCCGGTCAGGCAGTATTCCTGGCGCAGGAGAGTCGGCGTTTTGAGCATAAGCTCTTCATCAGGAATGGGGAGGAGGGAGTGAGGAGTCGGAGAGATAAATTGGAGGGAATTGGGGCTGGGGGGAAGGTCGTGAATATTGCAATAGGTACGTGGAGGTGGGGGGTGACAGTGATAGGTCAGAGTGAAGGGTGGAGTGGATAGGTGGGAAGGAAGATGGACAGGTAGGACAGTTCAAGAGGGTGGTGCCGAGTTGGAGGGTTGGATCTGGGATAAGCTGGGGGGAGTGGAGATGAGGAAACAAGTAACATCAACATTCAGAGTATTGAGTATAGGAGGTGGGAGGTCATGTTGCAGCTGTACAGGACATTGGTTAGGCCACTGTTGGAATATTGCATGCAATTCTGGTCTCCTTCCTATCGGAAAGATGTTGTGAAACTTGAAAGCGTTCAGAAAAGATTTACAAGGATGTTGCCAGTGTTGGAGGATCTGAGCTACAGGGAGAGGCTGAACATGCTGGGGTTGTTTTCCCTGGAGCGTCGGAGGCTGAGGGGTGACTTTATAGAGGTTTACAAAATTATGAGGGGCATAGATAGGATAAATAGACAACGTCTTTTCCCTGTGTTTGGGGAGTCCAGAACTAGAGGGCATAGGTTTAGGGTGAGAGGGCAAAGATATAAAAGAGACCTAAGGGGCAACTTTTTCATACAGAGGGTGGTACGTGTATGGAATGAGCTGCCAGAAGATGTGGTGGAGGCTGGTACAATTGCAACATTTAAGAGGCATTTGGAGGGGTATATGAATAAGAAGGGTTTGGAGGGATATGGGCCGGGTACTGTCAAGTGGGACTAGATTGGGTTGGGATATCTGGTCGGCATGGACGGGTTGGACCGAAGGGTCTGTTTCCATGCTGTACATCTCTATGACTCTATAACATTGATTCTGTGTCATTGGAGGGTCTCAAGTTGGAAGATGTGGTGTTCTTCCTCCAGTAGTTAGATGGCTTCAATTTGGCGGTGGAGGAGGCCTAGGGACTTGCATATCCTTAGTAAGTGGGAGGGGGAGTTGAAATGGTCAGCCACAGGGTGGTGGGATTGTTTAGTGCGTGTGTCCTGAAGATATCATCTTCCAATCCTCCAATGAAGATGCACTGTCCTCACCAAAACATGTTGGCAAATCTCTTCATAACACGTAAAGGGAGAAAAACATTGAAAACTGTATTATCATGAGTGAGAGTCCATTTAAAACAAGGACTATGATGTTAAATGTTCCCAGCTGTAAACAACACTGGTGTATTGATGTCATTATCTTATTAAACAATATTAAAACATCTGCCAAACATTTTCCTGCAGACAGTGTATTTAAAATATCAAGAGGCTTTCCGCATTGTTGGTTTGATCAGTGACGTAGCAAGGAAGCAGCAGCTGCCCCATGAACTCCAACAAAAGAATGAGAACAGGCTCTTCATACGGAGCTGGCTCCCGAGAATCCAATTCAACAGCAGGGATCAAAGAACAAGGAACAATACAGCACAGGAACAGGCCCTTCGGCCCCCCCAGCCTGTGCTGACACATTTTGCCCTTCTATACTGAAACTGTTTTCACCTGCAGGATTTATATCCCTCTATTCCCTTCCTATTCATGCATTAGTGCAGGTATTTCTTGAATAATTCTATTGTGTCTGCTTCCACCCCCTCCTCTGGCAGTGTGTTCCAGGTGCTCAACTCCCTTTGTCTGAAATACTTGGTTTGTATATCTCTTTACAATTAATTCCCCCCAAACCCCTGCACCTTGAACCTGTGTCCCCTAGTATTTGACCCCTCCACCCTGAGAAAAAGCCTCATATTTTCCACTCTGCCAATCCCATTCACAACTCTGTCAGCTTCTATCAGGACACACCTCATTTTCCTGCATTACAGTGAAAACAAACTCAGTCTCTCCAACCTTTCTTCAGAACTACAATCCCCCCCCCCCCCCCCCCCATACCAGACAATATCCTGGTAAACATTTTCTGCACCATCTTCAAAACATCCACATCCTTCTTTTTGGACTGTATGCAGTTGTATGCAACCAGAACTGTACGCCATATTCCAAGTACGGCCGAACTAAAGTTCTATAAAGCTGCAGCATAACTTGTCTATCCTTATACTCAATGCCCCTTCCAATGAAGGCAAGCAGGCCATAAGCCTTTTTTACAAGCTTACCTCCCTGTGCTGGCACCTTCAGTGATCTGTGAACATACACACCCAGATCCCTCTGCATATCAATACTCCAAAGGATTCTACCATTCACTGTATAATTCCCACCTGTACATCACCTTTCAAAATGCATCACCTCATATTTGTCTGGATTAAACTACCTCTGCCATTTTTCAGTACAAGCATCCAACTGATCTCTATCCTGCCATATCCTAGATAATCCTTCTCATTATCTGTAATTCTACCAATCTTTGTATCAATTGTAAACTTACTAATTAGATCAGCTACGCTTTCTTGCAAATCATTTATGTAGACCATATACAGCAGAGTTCCCTGTGGAACACCACGAGTCACAGCCCTCCATTCTGAAAACCATCCTCCCATCACTGCCCTCTGTCTCCTGTGACTAAGCCAGTTCTGTGCCCAATGCTGGGAACATTTTAGACAAGACACCTTGTTGCTAGCTCGTTACTGCAACTTGATCCAGTTCATTCAGAAAGAGAAAAAGGACAATGTGCAGATTGTTGAACAGGCCCCTACACCTGGGCCTGAGGCAGGAGCCCAAGCTCCAACACACTGGCCTCACTTCACACCAACCTTCACACAGTGCGGGGTCATGAACTCCGGCCATCAATCCCTCTGGGACCGGGATGGAGTGAGGGAACAGGGACAATTGTAGAAGTGTCAATAAGGAGTAAAGCAAGATGGAGAGTGTGTGTTGGAAAGTGTTTAATGGAGGGAACATATCTTGTGTTCCCCAATACTGACATAGTCTCCGTGTATCACAGAATGAACAAAACAGCACTTGTTTTGAAGACAATCAAAAGTCACACCAAAGTACTTCTTTTTGATATATCATAGCATGCAGAGCATTTTCATTGTGGTGCGATAAGTATCCTGGTCCGAAAGCTGTTCCCTCTCTCGCCTTGTTTCTGCAGATGGAGCCAATTAGATCCTCGCAGAGCCCCAGTTTATTTGTACTGTTCAGTAATGTGGGGATGCCGATAGGGGGCTGGGGTACACCTGATGAAGGAGCAGCGCTACGAAAGCTTGTGATTTCAAATGAACCTGTTGGGCTAGAACCTGGTGTTGTGTGCCTTCTGACTTTATATTGTTCAGGCACAGTGAAACAGCTGCTTTCTAGTAACTATAGAGAATGTGCACTTCAACTGAGGATGATGGGTAATGACTCCTTCCATTATCCGAGAATAAACCCACAGGCATTCCAGGGGATTCCAGTGGAAATGACCTATCAGGTGTTTCCCAGATATTTCCCAGGGAAGGTCAACAAGCAAGGATGGAGATGGGAGCACGAAGCCACAAGTGCTGTTCTGTGCAGTTTGGGGGCACGCTTTGATAGCCAATTGTCAGATCTTTTGAGTGTAATTCATTTTTTGCTGAGCCCAGTGTCAATCCGAAGGACACTCCACCTTGCAGTCTGACAAACCAGGTTCACCCATGTCATGGCTCTGTTTCTGACCGAGGCTCCAGTCTTTCAAAGAGATGAATTCAAGCCTCACCAATTTGATAATTTGAATTATAGGTAATTTATTTTGATTTCTCCTGGGATGGGGTGGGTGTTGCCCTTCCTTAATTGTCCTGGAGAGGGCGGTGGTGAGCCATGAGTTTCTCGAAGAGGATCTGACAGAGGGACAAGGTCATGTTCTCAGCCTGAGCACAACTGCCTGACCTGCTGTGCTTTTCCAGCACCACACTTTTCGACCCCGAGTAAACTATCCCTCAGGAGAATGAGCTGTGGCACAAGAGGAAATGTGTGAGTTTCCTCCCACCGGCAGCCTGCAGAGGGGCAGAAACAGATTTGATGAATGAGCTGATATCCTCCCGAGCTGAGATGCAGACTCAGGCTTTCAGAGCTACACAGTTTACATTGTTACTGACCGTGGCTCCATGGGCAATGCTCCTGCCTCATCGTCAAAATGGTCATCGGGTTGAAAGCCACCTCAGAAATGAGAGCACAGAATCCAGGCTGAGACTGTGGTGCACTGCTGAAAGTTCCACAGTCTCTGGCACCATCATTTGAGGCTCCACCACCACCACACCCCGACCACCCCCACCCCCACTTCAGGGGGCTCGACAAGATCCCAATCTAAAAGAGATTCCCTCAGGGGCCCTGCTCAAAATTCAACTAGTGCCACCAAAATAGATTTGTCTAGTCATTCGTTTACTGTCTGTGGGACCTCACCATCTTGTCCGTGAACATGACTGCTCTGTGCTCACAGCTTTCAATATCCTGACAAATTAAAAAAAACTGCATCAACAAGAGTTCTCTCTCCATTATCGTGTAAAAGGGGAGCAATGAGCAAGTGATAATGCACACTGAGCGCAAACACTGAAGCTTCAGCTGAAAGGCTTTTTGCACCATGTTAACCTGCTCCCTGGGCATTTCCTTCCAATGTCCGAGATGGTTATCAGGCTGGGATGGAGACTGACGGATCACATGGAATCCTTCAGGCAAGGTACACAAGGGCACAGTCCAGGCTTGCTGCAAACATTGGCCTTCCTTCTATTGAAGGGCTGGGAGCTTGTCTATGGCGGTTTCTAGTGCACATCCTCCATGGAAATATCACAGACTTTACTGAAATGGAATGACCTGAAAGAAGAGAAGGAAATGGGAAGAATTAACCAGACAAGGGTGAGCATCAAGAAAGGTGGGAGTGTGTGGGAGATTCAATGCCATTAAAATTCCCAACTGGGTTTCACAAGAAAAGCTCAAATCGTTACCAGGATATAACGTGGAGAATCCTCGCTGACATAAACAGGCTGAGTGTCAGAGACCGCGAGCCTCCGGTGTCTGACTCTCGATGAGGCATTACAGTCATGGACTGTTCATGTGTCAATAAAGGGTGACTTGGTGACATGGGGTTATGTTATAATCAATGAACAGAGGAGTATAGATTAAATGTGAATGGCCGAAGGTTAAGAGGGAACATAAGGAAACACATTTTCACCCAGAGGGTGGTGACAGTCTGAGACTCACTGCCTGTCAGGGTGGTTGAGGCAGAAGCTCTCCCATAACATTGAAGTATTTCAATGTGCAGCTGTGATGCCAAGGCATACAGGGCTACGGCCAAGTACTGGAACATGGAATTAGAATAGTGAGGTGGTTGTTTGACTGGCTTTGGCTCATTGGGCCAAAGGGCCTTGTTCTTGTAGACCTGTTGTAGACGTCTGACTCTGCCAGGACTCCAGCAATGTGGCTGACCATTACCTGCCATTTGAAAGGCTAAACAAGCCACTCAGTTTCGGGGCAGGTAGGGATGGGGAACAAATGCTGGTCTTGTCAGTGACTCCCACATCCCAGAAAAGAATAGACGGCCTCAGTGATAACACCATCACCTGAACCTGCAGGTTTCAAGCCCCACTCCAGACACTGGAGCACTATCTTGAGGCTGGCAAAGGCAAAAACGTCATCTGCTGGATGATCGGTTAAACCACTGTCCTCTCAGGTCGATGTGAATATAAGGGATTTGAGACCATCTCAGGGAATATCTCCCCAGTGTGCTGACCAATGGCATTAAAACAGATACAGAAACAAAATACTGCAAATCTCAAATAGAAGCGCGATGCTGGGGAAAGGGAACAGGTGCAGCCTCTGTGGGAAGAGGAGGATTAACTTTTTGGGTTCAGTGAAGTTTTATCTAAAAGGCAGCAAATTTTTATTTATATTTAATTTTATGCTGTTTTATATTATTTTATTTAAATATTGTTGAAAACAAGTTTACCCACTTGATTGGAACCGCATTCACACACATGCATTCCCCCCACACCGATGCTCAGTAACAGCTCTGTGTACTATTTACAAGATGCACTGCAGAGATTCACCAAAGATCCTGAGACAACAGCTTCCAAACCCATGACCACTTATATTTGGACAAGGGCAGCAGGTACACGGGAACATCACCCCAGCAAGTTCCCCTCCAAGTCATTCACCAGTTTGACTTGGAAATATGAAGCTGTTCCTACATCATCACTGGGTCAGAATCCTGGAATTCCCTTCCTAAGGACATTGTGGGTCCACCAACAGCACACGGACTGCAGGGGTTCAAGAAGGCAGTTAATCACCACCAGGGCAATTAGACATGGACAGTAAGAAGCCTGGTACAAGTAAGAGTAGGCATGCTTAAAGACCAGAAAGTGAGACTGTGATGTTTCAGTTATACCTGAACATTGGTGTGACCACATCTCAAATACTGAGGGTAGTTTTGGTCTCCCTATTGAAGGAAGAATGTAAATGCATCGGAGGTGGTTCACAGGAATTTTACCCGATTGATCCCTGGAATGAGTGGGCTGTGTGATGAGGAAAGATTGGAAAAGGGGATAAAGGGAATGGGGCGGAGCAGGGTGTTGAGGTAGGGATAGGTTGAGAATAGTAGAGAGTATGACCTGATTTGTCGATGGGAGAGATTAATTTGTATTTGTCCCTCCCATCAACCAATCAGGTAGTATCCTCTACCTATCTTCACCTATCCCCATCTCACCACCCTGCCACCACCACTCCCTTTATCTGCAGCTCCTCCATCATTCCACCCCCCCCCCCCCCCACCCCATCCCCATTCCTGAAGAAGGGTTACAGCCAAAACGTTGACTTCTCCACCTCCTGATGCTGCCTGGCTTGCTGTGTTCTCCCAGCCTCCTGCTTGTCAATGTTGGATGCCAGCATTTGCAGTTTGTTTTGTCTCCAATCTCTTCAGGGGCCTGGATGAGAGTGAGGAAATTGGGTTTTGATGGAGCTACCCACAGACTCAAGTCAAAAGAAGTAAAGCAAGAAAGGCAAGTGGATCGAACACAAGAGAGCAAATTGTGAGGGAAAACCAATTATTACCAGTTTAGCAATTGCAAAGGAGAGAGTGACAACATTGAATTGCTTCTGGTGTCATCCTCTGTGCCCTAACATTTCACAGTGCCAGCTCCACATCCTTCCATTGGCTTTGTCATTGAGAGTCAACATTTCCCTTCCCACAGCCCTTTTTAAAATGTCCTGTCCCAGGGAATCACTGATGCAGAAAATATTTCACCTTTTCTAGGAAAGTTGGAGAAATATTAAATGTCAAGGAGCTGTTTCTCAGCCTTCAGGGTCTGACAGAAGGATGTGTGTAGTGTGTGGATTCTGGAGACAGATCACCAAGATATTCCTCACTCCCATCAATACCTGATTTTATTCTGACATCAATTTCTATTCTTCAATATAAAGTACCCCCACCAGCTTCAGACTGGACATTTCACACCCAGCCACCATTTCCTCACACTGGAATCAAGAACCAAACTTGCTCCATCTCAGGATTGCCCTCTGAATGTGGTGTCAGTGTGTTAATGTTGTGTTTGAATGAAAGAGCCACGGTGGAATCTGGGACTGAGTCGAAGGGGTTTCTGAGCCACCAGCAGCCTCCCTGCTGTGTGAGGGTCTGTTTGGATAAGATTTCAGCTGCATTGGTCCCCACTGATACTAGAGCCATGGAGTGAGATTGCCGGAGCCACATGTGGACTGAGGAACACAACAGTCAGGACAATGAGCTGCTCTGGAATCCACCCTGAGCCCTGGATGATCCTCATTGAGATGGCCCAGGTGCTACAGAATATGACAGCAGAAAGTGGAACCAGTTTATCATTGACTGTCCTCCCCAGCCGTGACTCCCAGATTCCCCCGGACTGAACATTCTCAATCTGACCCCAGGGACTCACGGGGCAATTTCATCTCATTTGAAGAGTAAAGAAAACCCAGGTCTAATTTATGGAATATTTATTTCCCAAATTGTTATTGTGCAATTGTTATTCTGAGTAACAAGGTCCTGCTTGTCATATTCATCAATATAGGGTTCCCAGTGGCTCTCGCTCCCGAACAGTTGATTTAAATTTCCTGGCCTCTGATCTTGCTGTCCATAAGTGATGGGTGAGCGTTGATGGGGAATTTCCATCAGACTATTGTATTCCCCATTGTCCCCTCCTGCCTTCCTTCTTTTCCCCATTTATTGGGAAAGATTTCCTTGAGGTTGTACATTCCTGCTGAAAGTGCCCCTTCTGGACACAATGGTAGCATTGCCCTCCTGCTCCGGGGACCCCATTGCCCCCTCTATTCTCCCCCTCATTCTCCAGGCCTTGAGGGTGGAAATTAACACTTCACACAGCTTTCCCTGAGGCTTCAGCTCGGGCCATTTCCAAAGCACACACGAGACAGAGACTGAATCATCTTCATCTTTATTCCCTTTTCCAGATTGACATTGACAGAAAACAGTCAGCAATTAACAGCCCAGACAGAGGAAGCTGCACCAATTCACAGCCACAATGGAGCTTGAGGAAAACACTTGTGCAGATTTTCTCAATAACCTAAGAATCCTGTTCCTTTAAACAGTGACAAAACCTTAAATTAGAACTGACGGCTGAGCAGGAAGGAGAGCTGGTTTACTGAAGCAGAGACTTCTGAGGTTCACATTGTTTTTGTACAGCTGACAGTCTTCAGCATTTTCAATAGGTTTGACTTGGCATCACAGGTCATCACTGCCCCAATCAAACACTCCCAGAACAGGGTCAGCATGGAGTCTGATACAGAGTAAAGCTTCTTTTTGATGATCCCAATGACCTGCCTTAACCCTTGAACCTCAGAAGCGTCTCCAAGCCAATCCCAAGAAGGAAGAGTGTTGAAATTCAGTGCTGACAATTACCTTTGCCCTGCCAGCTCAGCCCTGTTCGATTTAAAGTTGTGTCTCCTCTGTGGACTGTCTCAAACATTCTACATTCTGATCTCCTGATGCTCTTGCTGAGGGGAGAGGGGAGGGTCACGTGGGTGAGGGCACAGGAGAAGCAAGTGTTGGACTCCCAGTCAGACCCAGAGAGTGTCAGCAGGCTACTGACACTGTAGGTGCTGTCCGAAGCTCGCAGGTAGTTGCTGGTCTGAACCCCGTCCGAAATGACTGCACCGTCCTTCTTCCACTGCACCTCCAGCTCATCGGGATAGAAGTGATTGGCAAGGCACACCAGGGTGGCAGTGCCCTTGGCATTGACCTGCTCCGGGGAGGGGGGCAGCAGGGTCAGCTTGGGCTGAGCGTTCTCACGGCCTGAAAGACAAGAGAAGCAATTTTAATCCCTGCCTTCTGAAGGGATTTTAACTCTCCGAACATGAACTGGCAAAACAATCCATTTTGAACATTTGTTGCCAACTCCTAACAAACCCCATAAAAGAACAGACATTGTTTAAAGTGCATCTTGGGATGTGGGTGTCACTGGCAGGGCCAGCATTTATTGCCCATCCCTAATTGCCCCTGAGAAGGTGATGGTGAAAGAGAAGGGACAGTGTTAGACCATCGTTTATGGAATGAATGTGGGCAGCTGGAAGGGCTCTCAATGGGGGAGCATTTCAGTGACAGTGATCAGAACTCAGTGAGATTGAGAGGAGGGATGGAAATGGAGAACCATGGGGCAAGTGTAAAAGTTTTCATTTGGGACCAAAACCATTTTACTAAACAGGGCAGGGATGGGTAAAAGTGGGGTGAAAGACAAAATGCAGGGATGAAATTTACCAGGACCTGAGGAAAGCAAAGAGCTGACAGGATGAGATGTGTCCAAACGAAGTGAAGGAAATCCCAGTGATGTTTATAATCACAGAAAGAACAAGAAGAGAATGAAGGAATGTATGGGGCCCAGTCGAGAGCAGGAAGGGAACTTGTGTGCGGTGGTGCAAGATGGAGCAATGGTTCCTCATGAAATCTTTCGGTCTGTTTTCGCAAAAGAGAGGGACAAAGCAGAAACTGTAGTTGAGGAGGAGGACTGAGCAACATTGGAACGGCATCTTTCACATCTGAAAGATTCCCAGTTCATCCAAAGAAAAGAAAGATTCATGCTGTCCCCAAGACATTTGCAGACAATGTGGGACTTGTTTAAAATGAGGTCACTGAAGGAATGCAGGAAATGTGGAAGCCAGATTGTACACAGCAAGATCCCACAAGTAACAATGAACCCAGGAACATTTTGAGTGACGTTTGTTCAGGGATAAATATCAGCCTGAAATATGATTCAAAGAGAAAATAACTGGAACAGTTGGATGAAAAATGAGAAAATGAAAGTTAAAGGAGATGGGAGGATTGCTGGTTAGTGGTGGGATTGATTGTTACCAGGAAATAAAAGGATGGGACAGAATATTGTGAATGTCATAATGTACTGAGGGAACTTAAAGTGCAGGGAAGCTCAATTACAGACCAAACTTAAAGGCTTTGTCTCTTAATACATGACCCATTCAGAATAATGTAGACAAAGCTGTACCACACAAACCAAGGTAAATCAAGCTTTGAGGAATTTAAACTAATGAAAGAAGGTAGGGACTCATGAGAAGTTATTCAAGCATCCAGACCAAGTAATAGGATCGAGAGTATGGAAAGGATCAGGATTCGAACTTGAGGCACCGCAGGGTGGAATGGTCGATCAGTGGTTAGCACTGCTGTCTCACAGCTCCGGAGACACAGACTCAATTCCAACTGACTGTCTGTGTGGAGTCTACACATTCTCCCCGTGTCTACTTGGGTTTCCTCCCATTGTCACAAAGATGTGTAGGTTAGGAGGATTATCCATGGGAATTATCGGGTGGGTGGGATGCTATTTGAAGGGTCAGTCTGGGCTGAATGGCCTGCTTCCACACTGTAGGGATTCTGTGATTTCTAAAGGAGATAACTATGAGAAGGAGACAGTCAGTGCATGACTGAGGGTGTTGTACTTCGATGCATCGAGTATATGAAACAAGGTAAATGAGCCTGTAGTGCAGGGACATGGCTGCAAGGGGATCAGGGCTGGGAACTAAATATCCAGGGATGCACATCCTATTGAAAGGAAATGCAGAGGGATAGAGGGTCAAATGTGAAGAAGGAACTGAACGTAATCCGGGAAAGGTCTCGGGGAGACTGATGGTATCAAAACTTGTTAAGTCCCCAAGGCCTGATGCTCGACATCCCAGAGTCTATAAGAAAGTGGGTGTAGAAATAGTGGACACATTGCTGGAAAATGATCACCATTCTGTAGACACTAATGGACTAGACAGTATCCAATGTAACATCACTTTTTAATAAAAGGAGGGAGAGTGAAAATGAGGAATTTTACATGAGTCAATTATTAAAGATACAATAACCGAGCATTTGGAAAGCAGTGATAGGATTGATCCAAGTCAGCATGGATTTACTAAAGGGAAATCAGGCCTGACACATCTTCTGGAAGGTTTTGAGGATGTGATCAGTAGAGAGTGGGTATGGGAGATTCAAGATGGCGGCAGTCTGAACAGTCTGGTGTATTGGGCTCTGTGCCTTATCCCAGGCAAGGTGGGCTCCTACCCTCCCCCCACCATTAGTCACCCCTGACGAAGGTTTGTGGTAGAAAGTCAGTAGAGAACCTAGAGCCCCTTTAAATTAGGACTGAGAAGATCTGAAGCTGAAATGAAGACATCTAAAGGAAAGGGAGCTAGAGGAGTGCAGCAGGCAGGGTGCTCCCCTAATATGTCAGGCACACCCACAGCCGTTATGTCAAACTCTGTGGCAGCGTCCTTAAGTTCAGTGGAGCAACAGAATCTACTAACGAAGCCTTGGAGGCCACGATGCAGAGGTCCAAGGGGCGGGTTTGAACCTTGGAAGGGCAGGTACAGGCCCTGAAGGAACAAGTCGACGACCTCGAAAATCAAGGTCGGAGAAAAATCTACAGATCTTGGGCTGACCGGAGCATGTAGAAGGTGAAAACCTCGCTGATTTCCTCAAGAGGTGGCTTCCAGAGTTGCTGGGCCTGGAGATCGAGTCGGGCTGGGTGAGTGTGGAGTGGGCCGACCGCATCGTGATGTGTAGGTCTGGGCCGGCCCAGTGCCCCCGCCCGGTCCTAGTGCGACTCCAGCATCACAAGGAAAAGCATTTAATAATAGAAACAGCCCAGAAGACTGGGAAGGGATCCATAGGCTTTGGCTTATAAAGGTTTGAAAATAATGTTTTTTCATGAATTTTCTGGGGCTATAATTAAGAAAAGAAAGACTTTTGATGATGTCAAGAAAAAAAAATTAAACATTGAATACTCTGAGGTACCCGGCGTTGCTACTTTTCAGTTATGGGGGAACTGTCTACAACTTCGACTCGGCGGAAAAAGTAAAAGAACTTTTGAACTCGCTGAAATGATAGACTTTGACCGAGGAGGAAGGAAAAGAGGCGAGCGGACAATGGCATAACGTAATTTTTTTTAATCTTCTCTCTCTTTGTTCTTTTCCCTTTTGGGGTCTCGCGCTTTATAGGCTTGGTATTGCTTTAGTGAGAGATCCGGTATGTTTTATATTATAGCTGTTTGGTGGTTATTAGCTATTCTATTGTTCTGATTTGCTGGGTGAGGGTGGTTACTCCTTTGATGTAAAGGTGTGTGGGGTTGAGATGAGAAGGGGGAGGGGTGGGTGTCCATTGTTAACTTGTCGGAGTGGAAATAATATGTTTTTTTCCCCATTGCTTGGGTTTGGGGCATGACCTTAACTGGAAGGTGCTGGGATGGTTGTGAGGTTGGGAGTGAATGGCCCCTATGGGCAAGGGGTGGATCTCTGGAAATGTGTGTTTTTTGTGTTTATTTGTTGACATTAGGAGTAGTGGTTAGTTTTTTTTAGTTTTAGAAGTTTTGGTGGCGTTTGTAGAAATAGTCTTCAGATTTGATAAAGTCTTTTTTTTCCCACTCGTCACACATTGAATGGGCTTGTTCCTCTCGGTGGACTGCGGGCTGTAGTGTGTGGTCAAAAGGAAGAAGGTGCTCTCAAATCTGAAGAGGGAAAGGGTTGACATCGCTCTACTGCAAGAGATGCATTTGATTGACAGGGAACATCTGAAGTTACAGCAGGGAGAATACGATACGGTGTTCTTCTCCTCCTTCAACTCCAAAAGCAGAGGAGTGGCCATACTGGTATGAAGGAACCTCCCATTTCAGGTGATAGATCAAACTAAGGATGAGCATGGATGGTTCATTATTCTCAACGCTCTGGGACACGGAGAAGTGTATGCCATCCTGAACGTTTACTGTCCCCCGGTGCATCCTCTCAAGTTTTTAGCTGATGCAGTCTCTAAGTTAATGGCTCTTGGGATGCGCCATATGATTAGAGGAGGAGACTTCAATTGGTCTCATGGACCCTGGGGTGGACAGGATGCCAAAGGAGCTGTCGGGTACACCTCTGCAGACTAGACAGTTAGTGGACTTGTGTGAGGACTTGGGGCTAGTGGATGTGTGGAGGTGTCTCCACCCGAATGGGAGGGACTTTACCTTTTATTCCAACCCACACAAGTGCCACACAAGAATTGAAATGTTCTTTGTTCCTTCGGTTTGTCTGGACTTGGTGTTAACCGCAGGATTGGGAGCATTACTATTTCGGACCATGTGGCAGTATATTTAGATGCTAAGATCAAAGGTAGTGGAGTAGACACACAGCAATGTCGCATGAATCTGTTTCTGTTGAAGGATGACAACTTTGTACAGTGTATCACAAGGGAGTTCAGTGTTTTTGGGACATCAATCTGGGCGTGGCCATTAACCCATCAGTGCTCTGGGAGACCACCAAAGCATTCTTAAGGGGTTTGATTATTTCACACTTGACAATGAGAAGGAGGCAGAGAGGAGAGCAGCAGCTGATACTTGAGGCCCGGCTGAAGGCAGCCAAATCGGCACATTATCCCAGACCATCCAGGGTCAAATTGCAACGGGTCACGGCTCTCCGGGCTGCTCTGGACTCTGCGCTCACACAAGTGGCAAAGAGAAGGGTCTCCTTTGCAAACCAAAGGCTGTTTGAATATGGGGATAAGCCAGGTAGATCCCTGGCTTACCTGGCGAGGAAGGAAAGTGCTCCACAGTCCATTGTGTTTATCAGGGAGAGAACTGGCAATGTCACTCGTGAATTAAGGAAGATCGATGCCAGATTTTGGGAGTCCTATGCAGAGTTATACCGGTCAGAGGGCTGTGGGGATGGAGAAGTGAGAGTGGAATCCTCTTTTGAAAACTTGGACCTCCCTGGTATAAATGCAGATCAGGCCTCCCTTTTAAATGTACCTCTGACAGTACAGGGGGTGCAAGAGGCGGTAAGGCAGGTCCAACGTGATAAGGCACCTGGTCCAGACTGATTCCCATGTGGTTTTTACAAGGAGCTCATACACAGGTCAGCTAACCCATTGCTGGAGCTGTATAGCCATTCATATTGCCAGGACTATCTACTGCCCTCTCTTACAGAGGCTAATATCTCCCTTATTTTAAAGAAAGGGAAAGACCCTGAGGATTGTGTATTGTATAGACCCATCTTGTTGTTGAATGTGGATTTTAAAATTCTATCAAAGGTGTTAGCTCTGAGACTGAAGAAGGTGCTGCCTGTTATTATAAAAGAGGAGTAGACGGGTTTTATCAAGGAACGCAGCTCCTCCAACAACATCAGGCAGGTATTGAACATTGTGCAACTATGTCAGCAGAGAATGATTCCAGGTTTGGTGGTCTCCCCGGAGGCAGAAAAGGCTTTTGATTGGGTGGAATGGTCGTATCTCTTTGCTGTTCTAGATCGTTTTGGTGTGGGAGGGGCCTTCGCCAGGTGGGTGGCAGTGTTATATAAAGACCCCAAGGTGGCGGTTATCATGAATGGGGTTAAATTGAGTAATTTTGGTGTGGGGAGTGGCAGCCGACAGATGATGTTCCCTGTTGCCCCTATTGTTTACCTTGGTACTTAAACCACTGAGAGTCTGTCTGAAAAGACCCTGAAATTCTCTTTCCCCGAAGGTGGGAGTTGGGGAAATAAAAATCACTCTCTATATGGACAATGTCCTACTGTTTTTAGCTAACCCCGAAAAGTCCATATCCCAGCTAATACAAAACATTAAATTATTCGGCAGCTCTTCGGAATACAGAATAAATTTTCCAAAATCAGAAGTCCTGCCTGTGGGGGGATTGGTGGTGGTACTGAAGCTGGAGGACGGAATGGAGTTTCCTTTTAGATGGTCACAGAAAGGTTTTCTCTATCTGGGAATTTTTATCACCCCTCACTTCCTGCAACTGTTTGGAGCTAACTTTGTGTCGCTGTTTGAGAGGATAAAGCAGGACTTGCAGCGATGGGAGGAAATACCCAGATCATAGCGAGGCCATCTAGCCTTGATTAAAATGACTGTTCTTCCTTGGTTGTTATATCCTGTGAGGATGCTCCATTTGTTATTACCCAACCAGGTGCTGCGGAGGTTTGCGGGATGGCTTGGATCATTTATTTGGCGCTAAATTTAATTAAATTTACAATGTTCTTGACCCAGCCCTACAAGTCGGATACAGAATGAAGAGTGCTCCGATGTGGGGGCGGTCTTTCAGTTAGTACCATATATCATCTGCAGAGAGGGAATGACTTGGGGGACATGGAGAGAGTCAAGGAAATTTGGAATCAGGAGTTAGGGGAAGGAATCTCATCGGAAATGGGGGAATGAAAGAGAGAGAGAGAGAGAGATTGCACATTATTCAGTAACATTCATAACTCCTCAGATACTGAAGCAGTCTATGTTCAAAGGCAACAAGATCTACACAATATGTAGGTTTGGACTGGCAAGAGGCAAGTGATCTTTGCACCAAAACTGCCAGTCAATAATCATCTCCAGTCGGAGGCCAGTGACCAGTGGTGGCCTACAAGGATCGGTGCTGGGTTCACTGCTTTTTGTCATTTACATAAATGATTTGGATGTGAACATGGAACATAGTATGGTTCCCCTCCCCCCACCTTATCTCAGTCCCAACCCTCGGACTCAGCACCGCCTTCTTGACCTGCAATCTTCTTCCCGACCTCTCCGCCCCCACCCCCTCTCCGGCCTATCACCCTCACCTTAACCTTCTTCCACCTATTGCATTCCCAATGTCCTTCCCCAAGTCCCTCCTCTCTACCTTTTACCTTAGCCTGCTTGGCACACCTTCCTCATTCCTGAAGAAGGGCTTATGCCCGAAACGTCGATTCTCCCGCTCCTTGGATGCTGCCTGATCTGCTGCGCTTTTCCAGCAACACATTTTTCAGCTCTGATCTCCAGCATCTGCAGTCCTCACTTTCTCCACATACTTTGGTTAGTACGTTTGCAGATGTCATCAAAATTGGAGGTGCAGTGGACAGTAAGAAGGTTCAGAATACAACAGGATCTCGAAAAGATGGGCTGAGGAGTTGCAGATGAAGTTTTATTCAGATAAATGTGAGGTGCTGCATTTTGGAAAGGCAAATCAGGTCAGGACTTATACACTCAATGGTAAAGCACTGGGGAGTGTTGCTGAGCAAAGAGACCTTGGAGTGCAGGTTCATAGTTCCTTGAAAGTGGAGTGACAAGTGAACAGGATAGTGAATGTTTGCCTTTATTGGTCAGAGCACTGAGTATAGGAGTTGGGAGGTCATGTTGCAGCTGTACAGGACACTGATTAGGCCTCTTTTAAAATACTCTATGCAATTCTGGACTCCCTGCTCTGGGAAGGATGTTGTGAATCTTGAAAGGGTTAGGAAAAGATTTACAAGGATGTTGTCAGGGTTGGGAGTTTTCTGCTATAGGAAGAGGATGAATTGGTTGAGGCTATTTTCCCTGGAGCAAAGAAGACTGAGGGGTGACTGTGTAAAGATTTTATAAAATCATGAGGGGCATGGATAGGGTAAATAGACAAGTCTTTTAACCGGTGTAGGAAATCCAAAACTGTAGGGCATAGGTGAGACTAGAAACACAGGACTGTCACCTGCAAGTGCCCCTCCAAAACACTCACCATCCTGACTTCGAAAAATATCACTGTTTCTACAGGATTGCTGTATCAAATTACTGGAATAGACAATAGACAATAGGTGCAGAAGTAGGCCATTCTGCCCTTCGAGCCTGCACCACTATTCAATATGATGATGGCTGATCATCCTTAATCAGTATCCTGTTCCTGCCTTATCTCCATAACCCTTGATTCCACTATCCTTGAGAGCTCTATCCAACTCTTTCTTAAATGAATCCAGAGACTGGGACTCCACTGCCCTCTGGGGCAGAGCATTCCACACAGCCACCACTCTCTGAGTGAAGAAGTCTCTCCTCATTTCTGTCCTAAATGGTCTACCCCGTATTTTTAAGCTGTGTCCATCAGCGGAAACATGTTTCCTGCCTCCAGCGTGTCCAATCCTTTAAGAATCTTATACGTCTCAATCAGATCCCTTTCAGTCTTCTAAACTCAAGGGTATACAAGCCCAGTCGCTCCAGTCTTTCAGCGTAAGGTAGTCTCGCCATTCCAGGAATTGACCTCGTGAACCTACGCTGAACTCCCTCAATAGCCAGAATGTCTTTCCTCAAATTTGGAGACCAGAACTGCACACTGTACTTCAGGTGTGGTCTCACCAGGACCCTGTACAGCTGCAGAAGAACCTCTTTGCTTCTATACTCAATCCCTCGTGTTTTGAAGCCAGCATGCTATTAGTCTTCTTCACTACCTGCTGTACCTGCATGCTTACCTTCATTGACTGGTGTACAAGAACACCCAGATCTCTTTGTACTGTCCCTTTACCTAAATTGATTCCATTTAGGTAGTAATCTGCCTTCCTGTTCTTGCCACCAAAGTGGATAACCATACATTTATCCACATTGAACTGCATCTGCCATGCATCTGACCACTAAGGACATTGTGAGTCTACCTACAGCACATGGACTGCAGTGGTTACAAAAAATAGCTCACCAGGTTCTCAAAAGCAACTAGGATCAGTCAATAAATGCTGGCCAGCCGGCGATGCCCAGAGCCTGAGAGTCATTTTAAAAAAATGTTTATTGAGGAGTTTAGAATTAAAATGGAGTTCCTTGGTGTTCAATGAGCTTAGAAGAAAATATTTTCTTTTGTTTGTTCATGGAATGTGGGCATCATTGTCTGGCCAGCACTTATTGCCCCTTCCTAGTTGTCCTTGAGAAGATGGTGCTGAGCTGGACCCACAATCTCATTCGGGAGGGACTTCCCAGAAGCAGTGACAGATTTCAAGTCAGGATAGTGGCCACTCTTTACAAGGTGAGTCACTCACTTAATCGATCTACATATTTTAACTCCAACTAGCATCACACTTGCAACATTATTACTGACAAGTGGGACAAAGGGATTACATGGAGTTATTACCTTCGCTTCATTTAAATTCTGCGGGTTCCTCGCTCGTTTGAAAAAAAAGAGCTAATTTGGCTTGGCTTCATCCATGGAGGTCGGCTGGAACTGGGATCTTCAGAAAACATCTCAGTGAAAATTTCTCTCATCATGTTAAATACATGCTGGAAGAAGGAAAAGAGTAACAGAGAAAAGATTATATTAGATACGTCCTCTCCCCCCCCCCCAAAAAAAAATGTTTGTTAGACTGCTACAGTGAAAACAAAAGGGGAATACTGTTCAAAATACATAAAATAACAACTTACCACAATCTGAACCAAGGATACATTTAGAATATCATTGATTACAGGAGAAAAGGCATAAGAGAGATTAGAGAAGGGGTTTAATAGGATTGCAGAACTACCAAGGGTAGGTGCAGATGTATTAGATAAGATTACCTGCATAATACTAAGGAAGGCACCACAACATAAAAGGAGGCAAATCTTGAAACAAAATGAATGACACCTATGGGACATGCTGCAAATAGAAAGCAAACTATCATGGCTCCAATTATTACATCCTAAAATTCGACCAGAGGATTATCGGGCAGCTAACTCCTCGTTCAAAAAAAGCAAAACAGGAATTTTGTGATTAGTTAGTTTTGCTTCATTTGTTGGTAAATTAAGAGTGAACAATATGGAGTGAAGTATGAGCACTTGAAGAGACCGTAGCTAATCAGGAGAAATGAGCATGAATTTCTAATGAGCAGGTTGTGAACTATCAAACAATTTGACAAGGTTGTATTTGTAAAAGAGCAGATTAGTGGGAAAAAGTTTACATGATTGACGTGGATTTTCAGAAATTATTTCAAGTAGTTGCCTCTGAGAACACCAATGGCAAAACTCAAGGGCACCTCAAATGAAAGGGAGCATAGTCAAATGGATAGAGGTGGTTGGGTAAATGCAAGGGTCAGGGTAAAATAAAGATTTCACATAAAAAAGGTGTGGAGAATGGAAGGGACCCACAGGAGCCCATGCTCAGATTGCCCTTAATTGTTATAGTAATAAACACAATCTTGACTTGGGAATTAAGAGAAGGAAACTAAACGATTCCAACTTGGGTTGAAGGGACAGAGATGGAATTGTAATGCAGTGACAGATACAGAAGAATATTTACCGGAAGATGAAATTGAAGTTGAGAGTGAGACGAAGTCATACATTGAGAAGATAAAAAAGGAATTACACCTGAAATGGTAAGATCCTAATCCGATTACAGCAAAGGCCACAAAGTATTCAAACATACAGGCCATTTAAGGTGATAGATATGGCCATTAAAAAACAGCTGGCTCTTCCAACTGGACACAAACAATTTAAGTCACATTAAGTTGTGTAATGGAAAATTATCCATTTACTGTGAAATTTGAAAGAGAATGCTTTTCTAAAACTTAATGCTGTGCTGAGCTTTGTAAACAATACTTTGATGAGGTCTGCAGTCAGCTGTTTGAATTTTGTAAACATTCACCTTGACCTTGCGATAGTCGTACTCAGCGAAAGCTGAAGAAATGTCATGTCCAAGACCAGGGGATGAGAGAATAACAATTTGAGTTTTGAGTGGAAACAGGCCCTTCGGCCCAACAAGTCCACACCGACCCGCCGAAGTGTATACGACCTGTGAGCACTGCTGCCTCACAGCGCCAGAGATCCGGGTTCAATTCCCGCCTCAGGCGACTGACTGTGTGGAGTTTGCATGTTCTCCCCGTGTCTGTGGGGGTTTCCTCCGGGTGCTCCGGTTTCCTCCCACAGTCCAAAGATGTGCAGCTCAGGTGAATTGGCCATGCTAAATTGCCCGTAGTGTTAGGTAAGGGTAAATGTAGGGGTATGGGTGGGTTGCGCTTCGGTGGGGCGGTGTGGGCTTGTTGGGCCGAAGGGCCTGTTTCCACACTGTAAGTAATCTAACCTAATCTAATCTAATATTTTGAGAATTGATGGGCAAGGTAGAAAACAACGAGACACCAGAAATTTTAAGTACATTCCCCACAACTTGATTTTATCACCCACAAATATATTTCACAATTTATCAAGATATTCCTCACGACAGTCTTTTGGTAAAGGGCCATTGGGAAAGCGGAACACTCAGGGTAATTTCTGAAAATGATGACCTGCAAAATGTGCCTGAAGAAAGTGGAGTTGTATTTTGACATATTGTTCGGGAAACAACAACAATCCTGTCATTGGTCCCACCATCCTGTTGTCGGTACGACGGACACAATCCTTTATTCAAAACCCTCGGGACCAGCTGGTTTGCAGAATTCGGAATTCTTTAGTTTTCAGAGTAAGTGACAGTTTAACAGTAAAATTTTTAAAACTCTTACTGAACAGCAGACCCACCTGTGAAAACTATGAGCCCTGACACAGAACTGATGCCTGCCAGTGCTGGCCCACACCCCCAGTGTGATGTGGGTCGAGTGGGTGTGGAATGAACCCAAACAATCTTGTTAATTAGACAAAAAAATTCACAACAAAAATTTCAGATTTCGGAGCTTTTCAGATTTCGAATAAAGAATTGTCTACCTGTATGTTCAAATGTGGGAATTAACGAGCTCTGGAATCATTACTAAAATAATTGCATCAATGCTTCGAGACCGATAACACATCTCCAATTCTTGAAATTCAAATCCATCCCAAAACAGGTTCAAAATTAATACTTACAGATCAGGGACAAAGATCTGGAGATAATACTTCCTCCTTATCATCAACACTGTCAGCTCTTTCAGATGTCTCCCACTGGATAACAGTCTTGTGTTCCTCCTTTGGAGCCTTGGAAGGTGACCTGGGCCAGGATTCAACATCCAGTTTGAACTGTAATCCTTGATTAGTAAGCTGGATCTTCTCAGCTTGAGACTTCCATGATTTCTTCCAATTGTTCAATAGCGTCCTTCACAAAGGAAGATGGCAACATATCAACCAAAGAATTGGCCTTTGAATCACTGCTCTTCCGATCATCTCCTTTAAAGTCTTCGCTATCCTCATGATTGCCCTCAAGTTCCTCTCCTTTGATGTCCACGTGCTCCTCATGGATTTCCTCAGATTCAGGCTCGAGGAATGATACTTTAAATTGAGCCTTTTCCCTGTTGAGTAAATCCAACAGAGAAATTGAAGCGTTCCTGTGGATATTTAGTGAAAACTCCTCCCTTTGTGCACTGGAAGACACATTGGTATTGATCTAGGTTTCTGTCTCTAGTACTGCCTTGGATGCTTTCTCTATGAACACATCAGTACGGAGAATGTGATGGCATGGGAATCTGTTCCTCATTGCTAGCATCACTTTGTTCTTCTCAGTTGGTCATTTCAAGTCTACAAGTTGTTCTGAATGTACGCTACCACAGCTGGGAGAGTATTTCTCACCTAGTCGCTCACTGATTTCATCATCCACGCTGATACTTGGTGAAACACTTTGAGAAAGCTTCTCCCCTTCATTCATTCCCTCCTGCTTAAATGCACAGGACAGGAGAGCACTTGGGCCTCAGTGAGATTTTTGTCACTGGTAATTTTGATCCTTCGCGAAAGGGCTTCTGCAGATTCTGGGCCAGCTTTGCAACTCCCACCGTGTAAACTTTTATTCATGTCTTCATTCCTCCTTCGCAATGACTCAAAATTTTCTGAGTAAGTTGCTTCCTTTCCTTGTGAAAGATACTCAAAACCTTGAGAATAAGAATCATTCTCTGATGGAGTTCTTTTCAATTCTCCGGAGGCAGATAGCGCAGATGCAATGGAGGTGCCCGACTTAACTGATCTGACAATCTTCACAGAACTGGCTGAATGATCACTTGCACTGTCCTCCTCATCAGGATAGCCATCCTTGTGCAAGTAATATTCCTCATCCTTCAAGTCCTCAAATGTCTTTTCAACAAGCTCAGCTACTAAAGGCTGTTCTGTATCATCAGATAGGACTCTGTTTAGTGGAGTTAATTCCTTGATACGCTCAGGGACATTGATGTGCTGCAGTTTCTCAATGTCTCATTTCAGCAACTGTTCAGACTGATCAGATTGCTGAGACAAGCCTAATACATCATCGACATCAGAGTCTTATGATTTTAGATGACCAAGTTCCTCCTGGATATCACCTTGCACAGATTGATGACTGGACACAACACTTTCATCACCAGAACCATCCTCTGGCCTAAATGCCAACTGATCTGGCATCCGACGATATTTAAGAGCTCCTGCCACATTATCCAGCCCTTCAACAAAGTCAGGTCTAGATTTCAAATAACATTTGAAAACTGGAGAAGGACTCTTAGAGGGGTCATCAAGTCGACTATCGAAGAGTGCAGACTTGTTTCGATCTGATGCATAGTTCGCTGAGCAAGTTGGATTTCTGCCCATCTCGACTCGACGAATTTTGATCTGTAACAAATATAAGCAATTTGTGTTTATAGGAGAAAGTGAGGACTGCAGATGCTGGAGTATCAGAGTTGAAAATGTGTTGCTGGAAAAGCGCAGGTCAGGCAGCATCCAGGGAACAGGAGAATCGATGTTTCGGGCATTAGCCCTTCTTGTTTATAATTCGGTACCTATAAAGAAAGTGCCAAAATATAATGTCTTTCACAATCAATGATCCCCAAAATCTTATTCAAATAATTTTTCAGCACATGGTTGAAACATTGGAAGTCCAAAACCAATTTTGAACAGCATAGTTCCAGCAATGACACAGATGAAATAATTTGTTTTAGGTGTTCGTTGAAGACTGAATATTAGCTAAGAAACCCACAAGGACCCTCTATGCTTGTCTTTCAAAAGTAGCAAAGACTCTTTGCATTTATCTGATGAGCAGCCGGGGCCTCAGCTCAGCAAATGATCGCACTCGAACAGCAAAGCACACCCATGGCACTGCACTGGTGCATCAGTCTGATTCATAAAGCACAGGTCTCTGAAGTGGGACATGAACTTACTTTACGTAATCTTGCAATGAAAGCGCTTGAGAATGCAATTTTTATACCTTTCTAAAAAATGTGCATTCTTAATGAAAGAACAAGCCTTTTTGAAATATATGTTATTTAGATTCTTTAAAAACAAGGTTTAGTGATGGCACATCGTGGTCTGAACAAAATTTAAAAAATCCAGCTACAAGGGAGAACATGTTGAGCTGAAGCAGTTAGTGAAGAATTGCAGAATTACCAAAAAAACAGATACATCAGCTGTCTATTTATGTTAGTTTCCGGTTTGAATGCTGATAGTTTGCTGCTGAATAAACAAAGTCAATTTATTAAACTACTCGTAAACATTTTATGGAATTTTGCAATCCTGAACTAACTTAACACCATAGGTGTTGTAAAGAAACAAGCCCTATAGTTTGTGGTGTTACATACATATCCTGCTTTGTAATGGGGCCCAGTGATGCTTTGGATATTTCACTCTCAGTAAGAGATTTCCAGCTCTTTTCAGATCCAGTCCTGGAAACATGGGAAATAATTTATAAAGTTGGAACTTTGCAGCATAAAACACACAGCACATGCAGAATAATCAGCTCTAATTTCATAACGGATACATCCCGACACCATCTTCCTGGACAGTGGTGACAAAGATATAGCATCCGTAATTATAGCATCACAGAATCTTACAGTACAGATTGAGGCCATTCAACCCATTGTGTCCATCCCGGCTACCCAAAGAGCTCCCTAGATCGTCCCACTGTCCAGGCTGATCTCTGTAGCCGTCTAACTTAATCACTTTCAATGAGCAACATTCCCCCATTTCTGTCTAACCTTCAGTACAGTCTGCAATATGTAAAACTGGCAACTGAACAGTGATAACCCCAGGCAGAATCACAAAATTGTGGCACGATTTTATTTCCACTAGATCGTCATAAATTGCTTTTACAGTCATAGGGATGTACAGCACAGAAACAGACCCTCCAGTCCAACTCGTCCATGCCGACCAGATATGCCAACCCAAACTAGTCCCACCTGCCAACACCTGGTCCATATCCCTCCTATTCATATACCCATCCAGATGCCTTTTAAATGTTGCAATTGTACCAGCCTCCACCACTTCCTCTGGCAGCTTATTCAATACACATACCACCCTCTGAGTGAAAACATTCCCCCTTAGGTCTCCTTTATATCTTTCCCCTCTCACCCTAAACCTATGCCCTCTAGTTCTGGACTCTCCCACCCCACAGAAAAGACTTTGCCCCTCATGATTTTGTAAACCTCGAGAAGGTCACGCCTCAGCCTTCGACACTCCAGGGAAAACAGCCCTAACCTGCTTAACCCCTCTCTGTCGCTCAGATCCTCCAACCCTGGCAACATCCTTGTAAATCTTTTCTAAACCCTTTCAAGTTTCACAACATCTTTCCGATAGGAAGGAGACCAGAATTGCACGCAATACGACTCATCTCCAGTTATGAGTCATACTTTAAATTACAAAACCAGTTTTCTGTACATCTGTCTTATTGGAGTTACAATAATGAAAAGACAGCCAGCTGTCAAAAAGGTCTCAGAGAAAAGCAAAATAATTCTCATTCCAATTCATGATAGAATTGAAAAAAAATAAGCACGTTACTGTACTGATCTGATGATACAACAGTTAAATGCAAAAATGCTAAAAGAAATTACCATGCGTAGTTATAAAAGCATAGCAATTTTTATTTTCCACATATGCATGCATTGATATCAGTGCATTAATGTCAAGGAATTACATGGTTCATACTGCCCAAACCAGGAGCTTATACATTTTAAATGAATCACTGTTACCAACATCTGAAGGAGAATATAACCGTAGCATCTTAGCACAAACTGATGGAAGGTGATTGAAAATGGTACTGGGTTTGGTACAGACGGTATAAAAAGAAAGGAGTCAGCATCAAGTTGCATGCATGGCACTCACTCCGACATTCCAAGGTGAGACCAGCAATTGACAACATGGCATGCAGGTTCACCTGACACTGAAGGTGACCACAGAACAGTACTCAACATATATGCAACTGGTTTGCCAAGCTGGAGCAAGACATTCTTCTGACAATACTGGTAATGAAGATCTGGACCTCAAGTGGAGTTGGTGGGGGGGGGGGGGTGGTCTCTCTGTTCCACGATCGGTGAAAAAGCACTCACAATTGGTCTGGTTCTTTGACATTTCATTCTTTATTTTTCATACGGCCAGGCACAGATCGTCCACAAACACAAAGAAAGCAAACATTAGTTTCAGTCTGACATTATTTTCCAAGTTTATGAAAAAGGTGGCATAAGCCAGGAGATTGATTGTCAGCCTCCCTCTGGGTGTCACGATGTCTCAGTGGTTAGCACTGCTACCTCTGAGCACTATGTATCTGGGGACAAATTCGTCTCTTGAGCAACTGTGTGTGTGGAGTTTGCACATTTTCCCTGTGTCTGCATGGGTTTCCTCTCGTTCCAGTTTCCTTCCACAGTCCAAAGACGTGCGGTTAGGTGGATTAGTGACACCACCACTAGGCCATCTAGAATTATGGGAAGATTGAACAATCTCTCTTCCTAAGTTCTACTTGCTCCATAATTAATAGCACAGCTTTTAAGGTAAAGCCTTTATTGCCCTTTGAACCTGCTTTTATAAATCACCATCCTTCATAGCACCAGGCCTGCTCCCACTCAAATTACAATTGCTGCTGGTACGCTTAAACTAAAACTAAAAAAATACACTACCACACACATACCCGCCAACACAATTCTACCTGTCATCTTTAAACCATTCCTGCTTCTTATCAAACCTCCTCACAGCTTCCTTAACTTTTCCAAAACACTCATCATTCTTCTTATTTTACAATATTCTGATTTTCAACACCACATGCTCTTAGTACATAATCAAATTATTAAATGAACACTGAAAATAAAAGTGCCCCCAGAAGCAAACCCAGAAACCACGACTTTCTTGAATCACTCTGGAACTTCCCCAAATCCTTGTCTATATTTCCACCCTTCTATCTGTTTAAATCCCGTTTGCTACCCCTGCCTTAATTCCTTGCCAATTAATCTTATGCATGACACCCATCATATCTCCACATCTGAAAGTTGAGGTTTTTTAAGCATAGTCATCACTTTTGAAATCTGCTCTGACGCTTTATTTCACAGTTACCTGTTTTCTTCCTATTTTATCTTTAAAAACTTGCATTTATAACAAATCTTTCATATGATAAAACAAACCAAGTAGCTTCACAGAAATAGAATAAAACATGATACTGAGCCCCAAAGAGATCCAAGGGCAGATGTGAAATCTGAAATACAGTTTGAGTGTCTTGAAGGAGGAAAGTGACATAGACAGAAGTAAAGTTCAGGGAGAGAATTAAAGAGGTCACTGTCTTAGTAACTGAAGGCTTTTCCATTAATGGAGGATTTAAAATTGAAATTCTCAAAGATTTAATGAAAGGAATACAAATAGCTTACCTGCAATGTATAATCACATAAATTAATTTAAATGGTGCAAAGACTGGTTCTGGTATTATCCTTCACCAACCGGCTTTCTGGAATAGAACAAGTAGTATAATACAATCGTCAAGTCTGGAAGTAAGACAGACATTGATGAGGCTCCTGCAGTGGAAGAACGGAGGTGGGGCAGAGACAGATAATCGGAGATTCCATAAAGTGCCGAAGCAGGTCATTTGGCCTTTTAAGTCCACATCAACCCTCCGTGGACCAGCCCACCAAGAGCCCCTTCCTCTCCAGCTGGATTTCCCATTGTTGATCCACCGAGCCTGCACATATTTCACATGCCTTCACAAAATTCCTATTCTTTCCCACATTACATTTCTCATTCCCCCTCAGAATTCCCATTCTCTGCCACTCCTGATTCCCATTCCCCTCAGAATTCCCTTTCCCCCAACACCTATATTTTCCATTCATTCTCAGAACTCCATTCCCTCAGATCTCCCACCCACCTCTCCATACTGTTTCCCATTCTCTCCACTTCCTGTTTCCCTGGAACTGATTTTGAGCGAAGCCAATGATTTTCTATTCTCTGCAGCCTTATATGATATTCTTTACTCATTAGAAACAGTTTTTGTAGAAAAAACAATGCAAAACATCTTTTACCATTTTCCTGTGTGTTGTGACAAAATCCTGGGAATAAACATCATCTATGAAAATACGATGGTCAGGACTGGTGGTCATCCGAAGGGCTGCTGATGGTGATTCCAGAGTCTGAGCAGGTGAACATCTAACCTCCTCAGGAATTGAACTGTCACTGTGGGGCTGGGAGCAAGGTGGTGCAGGACATTCTTCCTCACTGCCTGTGTCTAGAGAAAATACCAATACTTAGAACATTTATACTGCAATGGTTAACAGTGCTTAAAGTGAGATGCACAATTCAGTATGTCTGTCTTACATGTCCGTCCTCCTTTCAATGTATTCTTTATTTCAGATGCATGTAACAATATCATAAGGAGAGTAGGTTAGAAACAGTTAACCAGAGAAAGTTAAGTTTGCACAGGTCACTGACGAAAAGCACCTTGAGCTAATTCAGATACTATCAGACATAACTGCTCATTGTCAAAATACTCCGATACAACATTCTGCGCAGTACTGCAGTTACAGTTTCATGCTGCTGCTAATGGTGAGGAATGAAATTAATTATCAATATTGCAAAGAAAATTAGATTCTTCCGTGTTAACAAAGTGGCCACATAGTCTTGTGTAAACAACGTCCAAGCTCTCACACTGATTACAACTTTTGCTGCTTTTCAATTCTGCAAGTGATATGCAACCACCAGCAGTGAAAGGAATTAAAATCTGAAACTTCAGCCTCCCACGAGAGGGTGAGTGGGAAATTATACTGGGCTATTGTGTCAAGGTACCATTGAGAAAGATGATAATTCCAACATCTGACCTATGCTGAATAAATGGATGACAGCAGATGGTTGGGAAATGTGATTTCTTTGAATGAATGAGACAGGCAAAATAAAAGGCCAGGGTTACACCTTGCTTCTTCTGCATTAATCCAGACTGATGACATTTACACATCAATACATCACCTCACACGTGCCATGACAATCAGCGATACCAAAGTGCACTTGAAAGTAGTCAGAACCACAGTAAATGCATTACTGTCTCGAAGAGAAAACAAACAAACAAGAAACAGAGGCTAACATTATCTTTTGATTCGGGAATCTTCTCGCTTGCCTCTCTCTTTGCCATGTTTGGTTTGAGCTCCCTGTCCCAAGCAGCCAGAGCCTGTTTTTCCATTTGCTGGATCGCAGCTTCCTCAGCATCGAGCCGCCGCTTCCACTCCAGCAGCTCCTCTGCATGCCGTCACCGATGCATCAGTTTCTGCTCCCGTTTAGTGAGGAACCTGATGGACATGCAAGCAGGACGGGGGAGAGAGAAAGGAAGTGTCAGCTAGCTGCTGATATTAATTTCTAAAATCGGACATTAACCTGCAGCTCAAAATGTATAATTCTTACTTTTTAAATTCAACACTGTTTGGGTTATAGTTTCACAACACAAGCAAAATTCAGGGCAAGGTCTCCTTGTACACCTCACACATCCTAGAACATTGCAGCACTACTGCATGTAAATAGGCTCAGTGCAGTTAATCAACACAGTGGCGGCACGGTAGCACAGTGGTTAGCACTGCTGCTTCACAGCGCCAGAGACCCGGGTTCAATTCCCGCCTCAGGCGACTCTCTGTGTGGAGTTTGCACATTCTCCCCGTGTCTGCGTGGGTTTCCTCCGGGTGCTCCGGTTTCCTCCCACAATCCAAAAAATGTGCAGGGGTTAGGTGAATTGGCTATGCTAAATTGCCCGTAGTGTTAGGTGTAGGGGTAAATGTAGGAGAATGGGTCTGGGTGGGTTACGCTTCGGCGGGTCGGTGTGGACTTGTTGGGCCGAAGGGCCTGTTTCCACACTGTAAGTAATCTAATCTAATTCAAAAGGATTTCCTCCAAGTTTGCTGATGCAATATTAGTCAAAACAGTCAACTTCAATCTGCAATGCTGATCTTCAAAAAAACTTCAATCTGTCATAGATTTCCCCACCCCACTGCAATTGGTAACCTGGCCCGGCCCAGGGATTGGTACTGGGACATTAGTGAACTGTGATCTCAAAGGAAGCAAGCAAACAAAATTCTGATAGCCTGGTCCTCAAAGTTTAGTCAGAGGTTTGAGACAAGTCAGATGCTATGCCTTCTTGCATTTAGCTCAATAGCATTTCCTATTTACAGTACAGTGTTTTGCAAAGTATAAAGAATTATGTGTTTTTTTTGCCATGGTGGGGGATTTTTATCCTAGTTTATCACAGTTGCTGCCTCTCGCTCCCCAACAGACACTGAGAGAAGCCCAGTGATGAGACGTAAAGACAGAGAAGTTGTGGTGACAGGAGAGCAATGTTTACAAAAAAAGGAGCAAAACAAGAAAAACAAAACAGTTGAGTATCACCCCAAAATTGCTTTATCTTTAGATACTCAAGAAAACCTCACATTATTAAGGAGAAATTCCAAATATTCCATCAAACATTTCTAGCCAACTTCCCGACCCCTCTACCTCAACACAAATTGAGGATTCATTAACTTCAAATGGCAACAGGGCTCATCAAAGCCAACCCCAGCTCCATTTCTCTTTCTGACTTAGATAGTGGGAGAATCTCAAACACTGCCTTCCCAACAGTCCATCCTCAGCTTACAAACCCATCTGAGGTTTACTTAATGTTGTCATTATTGCTGCCTTCACTACCAACACTGGCAGCTCATTCCATACATGTGTGAAAAAATTGCCCCTGAGGTAACTTTTAAATTTTTCCTTTCTTACTTACGCTCTCTAGTTTTTGACTCCGCTATCCTGGGAAAAAGATCACGGCCAATCACCCTATCCGTGCCCCGCATGATTTTATAAACTTTTAAGGTTACCCTTTAGCCTCTCCCTATAGCTGCAACCTTCAACCCGAGCAACATCCTTGTAAATCTTTTCTGAATCTTTTCAAGTTTCACAACATACCAGCACTGAATGCATTATTCCAAAAGTGGCCTCACCAATGTCCTGTACAACCATAACAGGACATCCCAACTCTTATACTCAATGCACTGACCAATAAAGGCAAGCACACCAAACGGTTTCTTCACGACCCTGTCTGACTGAAACTCCGTCTTCAAGGAACTAGGAACCTGCACCCCAAGGTCTCCTTGTTCAGCAACATTGCCCAGGACCTTCCCATTAAGTCCTGCCCTGATTTGCCTTACCAAAATGCAGTACCTCACATTTATTTAAATTAATTAGATCAAAAAAAAACACCAGTAGTTTAGCACATCATCCCAATCTAATTATTTATTAAATATGCTAAACCTGAATCAAACCTTGCTTAAACCACAATTGGATACTGTGTGCAGGCTGATCATCATACTATAAATAGAAAAAGGAGAAACTGAAGTGGGTACACAGACAAGGTTGGTCACAGAAATGTGTGGGTTCTAATGTCAGGAAAGGGTTAACAAGCTACATCTCTTTTCTCTGAAAGAAGGCCAAACAGGGACACAATAGAGGTCTTTAAAATGTTGAGAGGGTTCAGCAGACTGGATACAGACAGAATGTTTCCTTTCACAGGGAAGAACATACCTTGAGGCCACAAAGTAGTCACCAAGAAATCCATCAGGGAGATATGGAAGTTCTGCAGAATTGGATTACAACAATGAAGACTGCACAGGGAGTGGTTGAATCAAATATTATAGGGGTGTTTAAGGGGAAGATAGACAAGATTAGAAGGAGAAAGGAATAGAGGGTCAGGGTAATAGATGAGCAAAGGTGACAGGAGTCTCAAGTGGAGCAGTAACACTGATGTGAACTGATTGGAACAAATCATAGAATCCCTCAGTGTGGAAACAGGCCATTTAGTCCATTGAGTCCATAATGACCCTTCAAACAGCATCCCACCCAGGCTCACTCCCCTACGCTATCAGTGTATCTCTGCATTTCCCATGGCTAATTCACCTAGCCTGCATATCGCTAGGCACTATGGGCAATTTAGCATGGCCAATCCACCTGACATGCATATTTATGGACTGTGGAAGGAAACCCATGCAGACATTGGGAGAATGTGCAAACTCTACACCGTCGCCTGAACGTAGAATCGAACCTGGGTTCCTGGCATTGTGAGGCAGCAGGGCTCACCATTGAGCCATGGTACTGCCCTAATAAGACCTGTTTACATCCTCTGTAGTGTACGCAATTGCCTTCATTAGATAAAAAACCTTACACAATGATGTCAAGCTGATAATTCCACCAGGAAAAACAATTCCTGCAACATTTGCATGTACCTCCAGTTTCCTAACACACTCCACATGAAAGGCAAAGTAAGCTTTGCACCAGTGAAAGTTTTCACATTGCAATCCCATTCTGAGACTGTTACACCGGGGCAATGGGTGTAAATAAAGAAGATGAGGGTAAGAAAACAGCTCCACTACTTGGAGACCAGTAGCAGTGAGGCCATATTGATGTTTTGCTGCCCCACTCGCAGGGTCAAACATGACAACATCTCAGGTGGGATAATTAGAAACACCATATGCAGCAAACACACTGCCTTTGAAAAACACAGTTAAATGGATGTCATATACTTATCTCTGCTCAGAGCCACACTGTCTCTCTCTTTCTCATCCTCTCTATTTTTTTTATTTCAAAAATATACTTTATTCATATATATTTAATCTATACAATTGGACATGTCATCATTCTGTAAACATTCCATTTCTTTGCGTATCGAAACAGGGTAATCATTCCTATTCACAGGTTGGTGCGATTACATTGAGCTGAGGCGCCAGCGGAGCCCAAATGACTGCGTGGGCCCCCTGTTCTTAGGCAGGCAGATGTTAGACAGTGTCTTTCCCCACCGCGCCTTGGCGGCAGCTGCCCCAAGCTTCAGCGCGTCCCTCAACACGTAGTCCTGGACCTTGGAATGTGCCAGTCTGCAACACTCAGTCGGGGTCAACTCCTTCAGCTGAAAGATCAACAGGTTTTGGACCACCCAGAGAGCATCCTTCACCGGGTTGATGATCCTCCAGGCACAGTTGATGTTCGTCTCGGTGTGTTTCCCGAGGAACAGGCCGTAGAGCACCGAGTCCCGCGTCACGGCGCTGCTCGGGACGAACCTCGACAAACACCACTGCATTCCTCTCCAGACTTCCTCTGCATAGGCACATTCCAGAAGGTGGTGTGTGACAGTCTCGTCCCCCCCGCAGCCGCTTCGAGGGCAGCGTGCGGTGCGGCAGAGAGTCTGGGCGTGCATAAATGATCTCACAGGCAGAGCCCTTCTCACCACCAGCGAAGCCATGTCTTGGTGCTTGTTGGAAAGTTCTGGCGATGAGGCATTCTGCCAAATGGCTTTGACAGTCTGCTCAGGGAACCGCTCGACAGGATCTGCCCTCTCCTTTTCCCGAAGGGTCTCAAGGACACTACGTGCTGACCACTTCCTGATGGACTTGTGGTCAAAGGTGTTTTTCTTCATAAATTTCTCCACGAAGGACAGATGGTACGGAACGGTCCAACTACTCGGAGCGTTCCGCGGCAGCGAGGCCAGGCCCATCCTTCGCAACACTGGGGACAGGTAGAACCTTAGTACATAGTGACACTTGGTGTTTGCATACCGGGGATCCACGCACAGCTTGATGCAGCCACACACAAAGGTGGCCATCAGGGTGAGGGTTGCATTGGGTGTATTTTTTCCCCCATTGCACCGGTCTTTGTACATTACATCTCTTCAGACCCGGTCCATCTTTGATCTCCACACGAAGTGGAAGATGGCCCGGGTGACTGCGGCGGCACAGGTTCTGGGGATAGGCTAGACCTGTGCCACGTATAACAATATTGAAAGTACCTCACACCTGATGACCAGGTTTTTACCCGCGATGGAGAGCGACCGTTGCTCCTATCTGCCCAGTTTCTGTCTCACCTTCCTGATCCGCTCCTCCCAGGTCTTGGCGCACGCCCCAGCACCTTCAGGTAGTCAGTCCTGACGGTGAAGGGGATAGAGGATTAGTCGGCCCAGTTCCCGAAGAGTTTGCTTCGCTCTTGCCTCGGTTTACCTTGGCCCCCGAGGCCCGTTCGAACTGGTCACAGATGCACATAAGTCTGTGCACGGACAGCGGATCCGAGCAGAAAACGGCGACGTCATCCATGTACAGGGAGGCCTTAACCTGCAGACCCCCGCTGCCAGGAATAGTCACCCCTCTCAGGCTCGCATCCTTCCTGATGGACTCGGCAAATGGCTCTATGCAACACACAAACAAGGCAGGAGAGATAGGGCAGCCCTGCCTGACTCCAGATCTGACTGCAAAGCTATCTGATTCCCACCCATTGATTGAGACTGCACTGACAATGTTGGCGTAGAGCAGTCTGATCCAATTAGCGATTCCCTCCCCAAAGCCCATTTTGGAGAGGACATCCCTCATCCTCTCTATAACATCACCAGCTGACAACTGAGCTGGTTGGCTTGCCAGCCTTTCACAGCAATATGCCTTATAAGGAGCCATCAGAGATATTACTTTTCATCCATATGACTGCACATCTTCTTCAGTTTTTGCATGATGCTGCTGGTCTCACTGCCTGAAATCAAAACAGGGGAGGGACTCCACGTCTCCATATCTGTTTGCAGGAGACTGGAAGTGGGGCTCACTTTGGAAACATTCTCCTTCTGCTTGTTTTGCGTTCCGCTGCTCCTGTCGAGTTGGAATCTGAGAATATACCAAGATAGACGCATGGAAAGTTAAGTTTGTTCCTAAAAGGAAACAACTCCAGAATTAGTTGCAATGAAACACAGATGAGATTCAAAGACTGGTTTCTGCAACTGAGCAACATCATTTCCTTTCAGGCAGGCAGAGCGTTTCATTAGTTTTGAATTAATTGAGCTTTAATTAATTGAAAATTTCAAAAGTGAGACTGATTTTTTTGATTGTTGGGAATGCTTATTCAGTGAAACAGATTAAGGGAGGGAGATGTAGATCAATTATAATAGAAGTAAGTGCAAACAGATGAGTGGCTCAACAACCTACTCCCATTCCTATGCACATGATCAAGTGTAAAAATGTTTTGACACCTTTGTAGGATATGCTGATAACAGGTCGGAACCAGATTGCAGGGAGCGAAAGAACAGAAGCACAGATACATTGGGCTGAAAGCTCCATTTCTTGTGTTGTCACTTCTACAGAATGCAGAACAAAACACGATATCGATGAATACAAAGGATGGTATTCTCGGCAGCAGCAGGTATTCCTGCATATACAGCTTTAGGTTGCAGAGATTCGGACTCTACATAAGGGAACATACGAACATATTATCAACTTAATAAAAGTGCCGAGACTTAAGTTGATGTTTCTCAGTGGCAGACAAACCATTCTTACATCTTTTCTGTAAAATATTAAAAGTTTTATTTATATTGTAATGATAATATAGACCAGAAACCTGGCTGATAGCAAGCTTGGATTGAAAGTGATCACCCATCATTCATGCTGCTGAGTAAGTAATTCCTTACTTTAATAGTAACCTTGCATTGAACAGTTCAGGAGTTTGCAAATGGTGGGATACTAACCAACTTGCTCTCCCCAGCGGATTTGAGTTTCTCCTGAATTTTGATGGTGGTCTGGAGCATATGTTGAATCTCCTGCTGTTTCAGAATCAGCTGCCTCTCCCTGTGAGCAGCCTTGTTGGCCTCTTGAAGATGCCTGATTTCAGCCTGTGATGAAATTGTATACAATGTATTACCATGTTAGAGACCAACCAAACTCGTCTTTACATCGTCAATAAATTTATTTTGACGACAGAGTACAGACAAAAATGAAGTCAGGGCACACAACTCCATAACCCATTAAGTTCTAAGTTGCACAGTTTCCAGGTGGCACTGTGCAACTTTTACAACTTATAATGCTTGTTCTTGATGAAAACTTGGTGTTTTTCTTCGACAAAATGTATTGTCAACACAAACTCAAACAGCCAAGTACTCCAGGTGGAAAATTATCACGAAAGAGTTACTCACATTCTTTTTCGACAACTGATGCCTAACTTTGAGTGAGCATTTCTGATTTTATTTCAGGAGGTTGCTTCCTGGTCTGCGGTGAGTTAACCTGAGTTCTCAAACCTGAAAAACTGTCCTCAGTACTTTGCAGAAGAGAAAGATGATGAATAGGCAGATTTCCACTTTCGACAATTGCACATTAGCTCTTGCTGCTGGGCAAGTTGGAAAGTGTTTCTGGATGAATGGTGCTGGAAGAGCACAGCAGTTCAGGCAGCATCCAAGGAGGTTCGAAATCAACGTTTCGGGCAAAAGCCCTTCATCAAGAATAAAGTTGGAAAGTCTGTCTGGGTTGAGTGAATACATAATCTGGCAAATCTGTAGTGGGTCCAACAGCAAATAACATAACATTCCAAGTCTGCGTGACACTGCCTGACACTGCGAGATTGGTAAAACCTCTGCCAACAAAAATCAGCAACTTGTTGAGACCATCACTATATTTTTCTCAGTTTTGGTTTGGAACTGTGAGCTGAAGTGAAGAATTGAACTTTGAAAAGCAACTTGTTTTAACACAATCGAAAAAGGCTCAGTCGTTTATAATACCAGAGTTGATTTTACTCCTTCTTGAACAAGGGGACGACATTTTTATCCTCCAGTCTTCTGGCATTATTCCTGTAGACAATGACAACATAAAGATCAAATCTCAAGGTTCTGCAATCTCCTCCCTGGCTTCCCAGAGAATCCTCAGATTAATCCCATCCAGCCTAGAGGCCTTATCCATTTTCACACTTTTCCGAATTGCTAACACCTCCTTATGAACCTCAATCCCGTCTAGTCTAATAGCCTGCATCGCAGTATTCTCCTCGACAACACTATCTTTTTCCGGTGTGAATACTAACAATATTCATTTGGTGCTTCCCCATCTCCTCGGACTCCATGCACAACATCCCACAACTACCCTTCATTGGCCCTGATCTTTCTCGTCACTCTTTTCTTCCTGATATACTTATAGAAAGCTTTGTGGTTTTCCTTGATCCTATCTGCCAATGATTTTTCATGTTTCCTCCTGGCTCTTGGTAGCTCTCTCTTTAGGTCTTTCCTCACTAACTTGTAACTATCAAGCTCCCTAACTGAGCTTCACGTCTCAACATAAGCCTTTTCTTCCTCTTGACAAGAGATTCAACTTCTTTAGTAAACCACAGCTCCCGACACATGTTGTAATGATGCTGGAATTTACAGACAAACTTGGATAAATCTGCCCAAGTAGATCACACAGTTTCACCACTGCTGAATTAGCAACTAAACCAGAAAGAGAATGATCAGGGTTTAAGATTTTGTTAAACAGCCAAATTCTTCTTAATATTTTATAACTTTAATGCCCCTCCCATGCTTGTCATACTCAATCTGGAGAAAATTTATTTCAACAAGATATTGCTTCTGCTCACAAAATTAAAAAGAAAATCTGGAAATAAAAGGTTGGTGTCAGTAAAAGTGTCCACAAAGATGTTGAGCAGCCATAAAAACCCAACTAATTCATGGAGGGACTTTGAAGAAGGAAATCTTCTGCCCACAACTAATATGGCATATGTGACTACAGTGTTACAGCAGCATGGATGGCATGCACACCATACCTACCAAACATTGACCATCTCTTGCAATCATTTTGATATGAAGTGGTATTATCATCACTGCTTCCCTCACAATTAACACATTAGAGTTACCCTCGACCTGAAACTGAACCGGATCAGCTAAACAATACTATGTGCACTATATGATGCACTGCAGGAACTCACTTAATTCCTTCAACAGCATCTTCAAAGCCTCTGACCTCTACCACCTAAAAGGACACAGACAGGAGATAACATGGTAACATCATTACTTGTAAGTTCCTCTCCATGCCACACAACATCCTGACTTAGCAATATACCATTCCTTCACTGCTATCGGATCAAAATCCCAGGTATTCCTTTCCTGTCAGCATTGTGGTTGTACCTGTAGCAGGTGAACTGCAGATGTTTGAGGAAATGGCTCACTATCACCTTCCCAAGTGAAATGAAGGATGGACAACAATACTGGCCTTAACAGCGGCAAAGAAATCCATTGAAATAATTTGTTTAAAATCCTGACTCGTGGGTTAGGACAACAGTCTTGCATCAATCTGTTCCAGAGCCCTGAACTCCAAACCTAACAGCACTTGCGAGTTGATATGTTTATATTGACCAAGCACACTGCAGTAGCTCAAGGCAGCTCACCACCATGACCATTTCGAGAATGAGGGATAGTAATTAAATACAAGCATTACCGGAAACATCCCAAATTCAAAGAACAAACTTAAAAATTCGAAAAAAAGTCAAAATTGCATTCATTCTACTCAATCCAAACAGTGATAAGGGGAAAGATGATGTGAATACCTAGATTCTGCACAACAGCCTCAATGCAATGAGAAAAGACAACAGCTTTCCTCCTTCTCCGGAGTGTATTACTAGAAGTATCTGCACATTCTTACATTGCATTTTTGAAAGGCTATTCAGCCTAACATCACTGCATAGGTCAGCTACTCACTTTTTCTGGTGCTCCAACCAGGCCAGCTCTGCTTTGGTCTTCTCCTTCAAGGCTTGTTCTCGCAATTTGAGGAGTGACACCTGGTGCTGTGCACGCATCTCCTCCTCCTCTATGGTGAATTGAGAGAAACTGTCTTGACCTCCAGAGAAGGGCATGCTCAAATCATGCTGAATAGCGAAAGACAGGAGAACAAACAGTACAGAGTGAGGTGATCTGCTTCCCCTGACCCAAGCAAAACTTGCCCCATAATCCACAAAAACTCAGGACTGAGTGCAGACAACAACAACAATTAAAAGGAGTTGGAGTATCATGAGACATGCCAATCATGCTGCATCACAAGTGATCCCATCAAACTATCCCAATATTTATCAGGATGAGTAAATGCTGACTGTCTCATTTCATCATCTGTAAAACACATTAAGACTGGCAAAGTCCCTCATACTGATAATTTTCTGGTCAGGACTCCAGTTACTAATTTGCTGCCAGGTTCTGATAAATAACCAAAAACAGAATAGGGGTTGCACATACAAAGAATAAGGGTGTCATGGTTACATCAACATTAGCCAGGAGGAGGCTATTTAGCTTCTTGAGCCTATTCCACCATTCACCCAAATCATGGTAATCTTCAACATCATGACAAATCCCTGTCTTTGTCCCATAATCCTTCAGCATTTTGGTTAAAAATCTACCAAGCTCAGATTTAAAATTTGTAACTGATTTCATATCAATCACTGTTTGTGGAAGGGAGTTTCAAACTTCATCCATTTCCATGTGCAAAAGTGGTCCACAATATCAATGTTCTGACTCTCACATTTTATCTATTCAATCTCTCTTCTTAAATTAAGCCTCGGAGCCCAAGTATCACTTCAGTAAGTCTACATTGCACTTCCACCAAGAGTGATACTCTTCTTAAGCCATGGTGCCCAGCCCTGACGGCTTGGACTGACTAGGTTTTGAACTGCTGAAGCATGACTTCTAATCCTTTGTTTTCGCATCTTCTTTGGACATAAATGTCAACATTCCACTGGCCCCTTGATCACTTTTCTGAGCCTGTTTGTGACATTTTCATGAACTGTATGCAGCTGGATCACCCCCATCAAGTTTCTTTGAACTCCACTGTCTCTCGATTTTCACAATTAAGAAATATCCTATTTTGATCCAACCTCTCACTTGCCGACACAAACTCATCTGTAGACTTTTCATTTACTTAATCTATCAAGATTGCTTTCTGATTTTATGCTTCCATCTACCGACACTCGAGATCACTGCTAATCTGTAGAGAGGCCCCAAATTTTGAATGTGGCTTTCCTTTCATTATGAATAGTGAATAGATAGGGCACCAACATAGATCCATGCAGAATATCACCAACCATATCCTTCCAATTAGAATATCTCTTATTATCTGCACAAATGTCTCTTGTTCAAATCAAATTCCTCTGCAAGCTCCACTTGTCTTTTGCATCTTCTTACCCCCACCTTTAATGGACAGTAGAAAGTTGTAAATTCAGGGACATTCTTAGCAATCAAATTTAGCTTGCGTTTACCTGACGAGGTGAGCAAGGAATCCCAGTAAATATTAATCTCTGTCTTCACTACATGGTAACTTGATCACAAAGAGTAACAATGCAAAAGATTTATTTCTCTTCAAGATTTATAAACTCTGGTAACATTGTTAGTGAGTGGTACTTATCTTTCAAAAAACACAGCCCCGGCCCAACACTTGACTTACACTCATTGCCCCATCTGCTCCTCATCCTCTACATCTGAATCTCATGGCAAGATACCTAGAACATGGAGAGGAGCAACTATTCCAAGCACTGAGATCCCACTAACTGGCACCACCACTCACCCTTGGCTAACCCATGGGAGAACTCACTTTTACAGCTATTGAAGCCAATTGATCCTGCAGTATGTCCTCATCGGAACCATCCAGCTGGCTGTGTTTCTTCCTCATATTAAAGCAGCGATGGCTCTCTGATGGCAGAAGGAGATGGAAGGATTTCTCTTCAATCTCATCTTCAGTCATTGAGTCATCGAACTTAAGGGAGTACTCAGTGGCAAGAGAAGCAGAGCCTGGAGAGACAATAAATGATTGACATTGTTCTGTTATTTTCCATTGCTCACTGAAAGATTTAGAACTTGAACATGAAGTTAAAGGCCGAGCTAGAATCCTTGGATTAGTTATCTGCTCAAGGAGCAGAGTTGGGTTACAATTATTGATTCAACACAACTGTTATGTTGAATCACACATTGTTTAAGGGGACAGGAGGAAGTTTCCTTATGCATAACCACAGATCCAAGGGGAACACAAGAAAGTTGGATTGAATAGCTTAAGCATATGACTGAATAAAGGAATCTTGAAATAAATCAGTGCAAGACATGTTACTATTTGACCCACATATCTTTTGGGTTTGGAAGGAGTGCTTACGTGACAATTAATTTGGTTGATTTGAATCACCGAACTGAAGAGACACCATTCCCCATTTAAGTCATGAGATCAGTTGAAGGACAAAACATCATTTAGATTTGATGAAGTCTGTTTTTTTCCCACTTGTCGCACATTGAATGGGCTTCTTCCTCTCGGGGGACTGTGGGGTGTAGTGTGCGGTCATGGCTCGCGATTCACTGTCCCCCGGTGCATCCTCTCAAATTTTTAGTTGATGCAGTCTTTAAATTAATGGCTCCTGGGGTACGCCATATATTTATAGAAGGAGACTATAATTGTCTCATGGACCCTGGGGTGGACAGGATGCCAAGGGAGCTGTTGGGTACACCTCTGCAGGCGAGACAGTTAGTGGACTTGTGTGAGGAGTTGGGGCGAGTGGATGTGTGGAGGTGCCCCCACCCAAATGGGAGGGACTTTACCTTTTACTCCAACCCGAACAAGTGCCACACAAGAATTGAAATGTTCTTTGTTCTGTTGGTTTGTTTGGACTTGGTGTTAACCGCAGGATTGGGAACATAACTATTTCGGACCATGTGGCAGTATATTTAGATGTTAAGATCAAAGGTAGTGCAGGAGACACATGACAATGGTGCACAAATCCATTTCTGTTTAAGGATGACAACTTTGTACAGTATATCACAAGGGAGTTCAGGGTTTTTTGGGTCTTCAATCAGGCTACAGCCGGTAACCCATCAGTGCTCTGGGAGACTACCAAAGCATTCTTAAGGGGTATGATTATTTCACACTTGACGATGAGAAGGAGGCAGAGAGGAGAGCAGCAGCTGATACTTGAGGCCCGGCTGAAGGCAGCCAAATCAGCACATTATCCCAGACCATCCGGGGTCAAATTGCAACGGGTCTTGGCTCTCTGGGCTGCTCTGGACTCAGCGCTCACACAAGTGGCAAAGAGAGGGGTCTCCTTTGCAAAGCAAAAGTTGTTTGAATATGGGGATAAGCCAGGTAGATCCCTGGCTTACCTGGCTAGGAAGGAAAGTGCTCCACAGTCCATTGTGTTTATCAGGGAGAGAACTGGCAATATCACTCGTGAACTGAGGAAGATCGATGCCAGATTCCAGGAGTTCAATGCAGAGTTATACCGGTCAGAGGGAATGGGGATGGAGAAGTGAGAATGGAATCCTTTTTTGAAAACTTGGACCTCCCTGGTATAAACGCAGATCAGGCCTCCCTTTTAAATGTACCTCTGACAGTACAAGAGGTGCAAAAGGCGGTAAGGCAGCTCCAAGGTGGTAAGGCACCTGGTCCAGACAGATTCCCATGTGGATTTTATAAGGAGTTCATACACATGTCAGCTGAACCAGTGCTGGAGCTGTATAGTCATTTCTATGGCCAGGACTGTCTTCTGCTCTCTCTTACAGAGGCTAATATCGCTCTTATTTTAAAGAAAGGAAAAGACCCTGAGGATTGTGCATTGTATAGACCCATCTCGTTGTTGAACGTGGATTTTAAAATTCTATCAAAGGTGTTAGCTCTGAGACAGGAGAAGGTGCTGCCTGTTATTATAAAAGAGACGGGTTTTATCAAGGGCTGCAGCTCCTCCAACAACATCAGGCGGGTATTGAACATAGTGCAACTATGTCAGCAGAGAATGATTCCGGGTTTGGTGGTCTCCCTGGAGGCAGAAAAGGCTTTTGACCGGGTGGAATGGTTGTATCTCTTTGCTGTTCTAGATCGTTTTAGTCTGGGAAGGGCCTTCGCCAGGTGGGTGGTAGTGTTATCTCAAGACCCCAAGGTGGCGGTTATCACGAATGGGGTTAACTCGAGCAATTTTCATGTGGGGAAGAGCAGCTGACAGGGATATTCCCCTGTTATTGCTACTGTTTACCTTTGTACTTGAAGCACTGGCGGAGGCTGTCCAAAAAGACCCTGAAACACTGGCACCGACGGTGGAATTTGGGGAACAAAAATCACTCTCTATGCAGATGATGAGAGAGAAAAAGACCTTGACTATTTACACTATCCATGCCCCTTCTTGATTGTATAAACTTCTACAAAAACGCTTCAGTCTCCAATGCTCCATGGGAAAAATGCTTCAACCTATTCAGCCTCTCCCTGTAACTCAGTCCCGGTAACATCATTGTAAATCTTTTCTGCAACCTCCCAAGTTTAACATCCTTCCTATAGAAAGGCGATCAGAACTGTATGCAGTATTCTAGACGAGGCCTCACCAATGTCCTGTACAGCTGCAACGTAACACTTCAACCACTACAGTCAATGTTCTGACCGATGAAGGCAAGCACGCCAAATGCCTTCTTCACCACCCTCTCTACCTGCAACTCCACTTTCAAGGAACTATGCACCTACATTCCGAGGTCTCTTTGTGCAGCAACACACCCAGGGCCTGACCATTAACTGTATAAGTTTGCGATTGGATAGAGAATTTTAAAAATTAGATTTGATAGAGAACTTTAAATATGAAGGTGCTTGAAGTACATGGAGGGAGAAATGTTTTCACTTGCGTAGCTGACCTGAATAGGAAGTTAACATTCGTGGATCAAATCAGACATTCAAAACAAAACATTCTTCCCTGAGAAAGGTGACAACATGGAACTTGCTTGTACCAGGAATGCTTTAGTTGAATAGCATGAATGTGTTCAAGGGGAAATTGGATAAGTACCTCAGGGAGAAATATACAGAAGGATGCACTGATGGGATGAGACAAAGTGGGAGTAGACTCGATGCAGACTAAATAACCGCACGAGTCTGTTGGGCAAAAGGCACTTTTCCCTGCTGTAAAGTCTCTGCAAATGTACTGCTCTCCTTCACTCAAGAAACATTTAATCACCAACTAATTTGGACAAAAGGGGTCCCACTCGGGTATAAAAGAAAAATACAAGAGGCGTCCCTTCATAAGGTCATACAATTAACATCCATTACTGAAATTACTTCTGCTGAGACAGCGGTTTAATCTTCAGCTTCTCAGGAGCAGTGGAGTACAGAGTTTTAATCGGCGGTTTGGTGGAGGTTGAGCTGGCAACATCAAGATCTTTACTGAGTTCAGCTTCGGTCTTCTTCACAAATTCACCATACGACTGAAAGAAACATGGAGAGAAAGTGAAATCAAACATTGGGATTTAAAGAAGTACACATGACACTACTTTGCCAACTGCACTGAATTCAATGTACTTGTGAATATTTTTAAACTTTTGTGGCAACTAAGGAATAGTAGGCCTTGATTTTCGGCAAATTACTGCAGTGAGGACAAGTTTTCAATTCAACCAGAAAGTTGAAGATAAAGCCTTTGTCATTTGAAATAATAGAAAATTCAGATGTAGGACGCAGTGTTCATCGTCGTGATGCAGTGGTACAATATAAAACTGAACAGTTGCTAAACTGAGCACTTACCAAAATATGGTCCATCCAATCACGTTTTCTCCTGTCAAATGTCTTCATCTTCTGCCAGTCTGTTTTCTGATATTGCTCCTGGTAGAATCCAAACAACTTCATAACCTCATTAGAAATGAAGAAATGGATAAAAACACAGGAGAAATGGTAGTTATTGCACACACCCTAAATACACAGACAAAACAACCCACAATCCATTATCCTTGCCCAAAACTGCTCAGTGAAGCCTTTGACTCTTGGGCCTTTGGACTCTTTCCCCCATTCTGAATGATGTGAAACTCAAAGCATGTTCTATTCAACAAAAATCTACAGAATGCTTGAAAATGTAATTATAATTGAAGTGAACAATATCAGTGAGATCCAAAAGCATATTCTAAACAACTCTAAGGGAATATGCAATACTCCCAGACGGTGAGAAGGTTTGACATTTTACTTTGTTTCAGACCTAGACTGAGAAATGATTAATTATTCACTTAATGATTCACTGCATTATATGGTTCAGCACTTTGCCAACAGCATCTTCTAAGAGGTCTCTGCTCAGGCAAATTCCAAAAATGTTCCGCCTTTATAATAGACTGTAGGTAGATAACTCAACATCAGTGCTGTGGGAAGTCTCACCATAAACATTGGGGCTGACGTGGATTCATACAGCGGACCAGCATTTCAGGAAGGTCAAATCATTCTCAGTTTAACAGATGAGTTCATCTTAACTTCAGGAACTGAAGTTGAGTGAGATGAAGTAATACATTGAGTGGATAAGAAAAGGAATTACACCTGAAATTGTAAGATCCTAATCAGATCAGAGAAAAATGCCACAAAGTACTCAAACATACAGGCCATTTAAAGTGACAGATATGGCCATTAAAAGAAACCTGGCTCTTCCAACTGCACACAAACAATTTAAGCCACATTAAGTTGCATAAGATCTGAGAATATTTTGGTCAATTTTGGGAACCTCAACACATTACAAATTCAGACTGAAAAGTGCAACCTTTAAGGCTTTCTTCGTCTGAAAATTATGGAGTGACCTGTGGAAGATAAGATTCTGGAGAGTTTTAAGATGATTAATAATCATATCGTGTATTATCAACCAATTGAAAAACTGAGATGATACAGAAGAATTCAAATAATGAGTGACTGGAAGAGACACGGTGGCACGGTGGTTAGCACTGCTGCCTCACAGTGCTAGAGACCCGGGTTCAATTCCCGCCTCAGGTGACTGACTGTGTGGAGTTTGCACGTTCTCCCAGTGTCTGCGTGGGTTTCCTCCGGGTGCTCCGGTTTCCTCCCACAGTCACAAAGATGTGCAGGTCAGGTGAATTGGCCATGCTAAATTGCCCGTCGTGTTAGATAAGGGGTAAATGTAGGGGTATGGGTGGGTTGCGCTTCGGCGGGGTGGTGTGGACTTGTTGGGCCGAAGAGCCTGTTTCCACACTGTAAGTAATCTAAGTTCAGATATTATGTAAATAGAAACAGAAAATATAGATTCTCAGAGTGGGCAAAGTTGTGACAGATGGGATTTAATGAATAACATGATGATGATGATGATAAATTAATAATGGGAGAGTACAAACAGTGGAGGATAAAGTGGTTTGGACTTTCAGGAAAGGGGCAAAATGGTAAATTGAATTCAATACAGTCATCAGAAAGTTTTTAACATGCTGTTATACATATCATCAAACAGAGCTGTTGTGGAGCACTATTAACCAATATCTTTCTTGCTTAACTGAGAAAAAATAAGTTTGTGTTCAAATGCAAAAGCTGGATCTCACCTCACAAGAAACTCTTTTGATCACACTCTCTACATCTTTCCACTTATTATTCTCAAGATAGTCTGGGGGTATTTGTAGATCTCCTGGATCGTGGCCAAGATCCTGCAACTTCCTCAGCCGCTGCATGAACCATCTTCTCAACCTCTAAAGCATCATGATTTACAGCAAAATGAGGTTTCCTTCAGATTTTTAGAGGCACATCCTTCGTAGACTGGGCCTCCTGCACTTTGCTACAGCACAGCCCAAAGTCCTCATCAAACCAATCTTGGTCATCTACCAGGTCATCGAGCATCTCACGACTCAATTCCAACTCTGCCAGGCGTTTGGCCAATTCTTCCTGCCCACGTGTGCCAAACATCAGGCTGCCTTGTTGCAAAGTACACAAACTGTTGGTCAATCTAGAAACTGAAGGTCAGGAACAAAAGTGATGAAATTCATTTCAAAACATTAATGAACAATACATGGTTTTAATAAACTGTGAAATCAAAGCAAGAAAACGGGAGACAAACAAACAAGAATCTTCTTTTTATATCTCAGAGTATGTCTGACGAGTTAGACACAAGCTGGAATTCATTTTATAGGTGAACACAAATATCGAAAAATCAGAAAAGCATGTGTCAGTTTAGTCAGGATGTTGCTGTGTCAAATCAAAGTGACCCAAGCTCCTCTTTCTGTGATTTCCCACTCTGAATGCTCAGAAAGAAATGGACAGTATGAGCACTTGTCAAACACTTTCATGAAAAATACAACTAGTCCAATGAATGTTAATATGTGCAAACCATATACACTTCTGTTCTTCTAAACAGATGGTCATTCAGCCTCTAGACTTTGCTTCAGAACACTATGCTGGAAAAACAGTGTGCGCACTAAAAAAGCCAGAGATTGAAAAGCATGATTTAAAACTTAGTTTAAAAAATCCTCTTTAAAAACATTGCCTTCCTTTAACCGAAGGACAGAAAAGTGCAGGAGGAAAAGGGTTTGAATTTCAATAGCAATCTTTCAGTTCTAAACTCAGTAATTACACAGTGGAAATGGTCACTAAATCCTTGAGAAATAATCAGGCGTACTTACACATATTTTGAGAATTGATGGGCAAGGTAGAAAACACCGAGACACCAGAAATTTTAAGAATATTCCCCACAGCTCAATTTTATCACCCAAAAATATATTTAACAATTTATCAAGATATTCCTCACAACAGTCTTTTGGTAAAGGTCCTTGGAAAAGGGGAACACTCAGGATAATTTGTAAAAATGATGACCTGCAACATGTGCCTGAAAAAAGTGGAGTTGTATTTTGACATATTGTGTGGGAAATAATGATAATCCTAAAAGTATGTTAAAACATGGTACTTACAGGTCGAGGACAAAGATCTGAAGATAATACTTCCTCCTTATCATTATCACTATCATCTCTTTCAAATGTGTCCAATGGGATATCAGTCTTGTGTTCCTCCTCTAGATCCTTGAAAGGTGACTTGGGCCAGGATTCAACATCCAATTTGAACTGTAATCATTGATTAGTAAGCCAACCTTCTCAGCTACAGACTTTGTGATTTCTTGCAATTGTTCAATAGCGGCCTTGACAAAGGAAGATAGTATCATATCAACCAAAGAATTGGCCTTTGAATCACTGCTCTTCAGATCAACTCCTTTAAAGTCTTCACTATCCTCACAATTGTCCTTGTGTTCCTCTACTTTAATGTCCATGTGCTCCTCATGAATTTCCTCAGATTGAGGCTCGAGGAATGGTACTTTAAATTGAGCCTCGAGTTGGTCCTTTTCCCTGTTCAGTAAATCCAACAGAGGAGTTGAAGAGTTCTTGTGGATATTTAGTGAAAAGTCCTCCCTTTGTGTACTGGAAGAACACACAGACACATCAGCGTTAATATTGGTGTCTGTCTCCAGTGCTGCCTTGGATGCCTTCTCTCTGAACACATCAGTCCATTAATGCTTTCTTCATTCTTGTCTTTATTCAAGTTTGCCAATCCATCCTCCTTACCAGACTTGGGCAAGCTCTCTTAAATTTTGTTTGAGAAAGTCTATAGCCTTAAAACTTGTCCTGAAACTTTTAGACTAAAATGTGATGTTGAATTATAGAACACATTTGCTGTCCACCAGAAAATAGAGAGGCAGGAGGGTAAGGCAATTAAGAACATTTTCCTGAGCATCAGTGAATCTGCATGAAGAGGACACCAAGTGATAACATTCACAGCTGTCCCTTTGTGAAATTAATAACTTGGTATCAATTAACTTCTCTCCTGAATTATTGTCCTTCACTGTTAGCTGTCTCATTTAGAACATGCAGTGCTTTTGTTAACTTTTTGTCTAAAGAAAGCATATTCTTGACAGTACAGCGTATGTAAACATTCGTATAACAGTAGCCTGTTTGTGATAGTACAACAGAGTAACCTGCCAGGGCTCTTGAAGGAAGAGCAATATCCTACTCTCCTGGGATTTTAGAATCCAGTCAGCCTGGCTTATAGGTGTCAGTGTTATGTTGTAACAGTGATGCTATTAGTAAATTAAGGGGATGACTAAAATTAAACTAAACTGTCTGGAAGAGGTTTATGTTTTCTTCCAGACTTCCAAAAGTACAATTTCCGGGATGAACCAAGAGGCTTACAGGTTGAGTTCACAAGGGATTCCCTGGGCAATCTCAAATCTGTACTTTACCAATTGGGCGCTGCAAGCAGGGTTCCAACAAGGGATAAGTTTGAATGAAACTGGAAAAGAGGAGCTTCACCTAAGGGTCGGACTCGAGACCAATGGGTCCACAAGGTAAGATTATACCTCGATTGCTCTCGGTCTGCACCTTTGTGTGCTGCTTCCCCCATTTCATTCTCACGGTACCTGGACGGAACCCTAAATGAGATAGTTTAAATAGGTACTAAAAACAGAATCTTGTGGGGTTAGAGGCCCCTGTATTTTGTGGGGTTGGAGCCCCTATAGATCAGTAGTTCTGTGAAGATTTAAAATAAATAGGATAAATATGGGTGCACGTTAAAAGTGAACAAGGGGTTTGGGAAAAAAGGGAAGTAAACAGAAAGAAGCCATATCAGCATGGAAAAAGGTAGATAGGGAAAAATAGGAAAAAGCCATGCAATCATCATGGAGACAAAACTGTATTAAAAGGGGAATTAGTCCATTAACTGAGGAAGGATCTGAACGAGATTGGACAGAACTAAAATGCAAATGTGAAGCACATGATTTAGAAGCAGAACTGGAATTGGCTCGGGAGAAAATAAAACAAAGTAAAGATTCAGAACCCTTGCTGAAATGTCAGGGGCCCCAAAGAAAAGGGAAACCGGTGAATAAACAACAGACTGCAGCTGTAGCCGCGCAAGACCAGACTGACGACAAAGACAGTTCCTTATACCCCACCTCTCCCAAAGACCCGTTACTAAAGAATCCTGATCCATCTGTGGATGAGGAATGGGACACTGATTCGGAGGAGGAAATATTTTACGCCTCCCGTCCTGTCAGCCGACTTCCTCCGGGTCCCCCCTCAAAACTCACCCACAGTACGGCCAAGGCGAACACACTGCATAAAACAAAACATTGCCTGAACTCCCCTCCCCACTCTGAGGATCAACGTGCCAAGGGCCATACACGTCCCCCAATGAATCATTTGTCCCTGTGTGTTAGGAGTGCTACAATTGCACTGATAAGTGAACTTAAGGCCACTGATTTTGATCAAATCGAACTGCTGCTTTCAAAACCAGCTCGTACTCTTTAACCAGATGGTGAAAGGAATTGATGCCCTGCTGAAAGAACCGAAACCTTGCTAGTTTTTCAAAAAAGAAATATTTCAGTTCGACTTTAAAACAACCAGAAGTGCAGGTTGAATTCAAACTAATACAATTTAAAATTCCGATGGGAAGGATTAGGCCAACCTACAGGCTGGCAATTCCAACCCTGCCTCCTAATTAATAATTACAGACAGTCTGTGGCATTCTACTGGTACCGTGGATTAACAACATCCCAATGGATCTTGGGGTCCTCCTCTGTATCCTCCCCAACAGTCCACGATGTCCTTTACTCTCTATACATCTTCTCACTAGTCTTCACTGTCTCCCCCAACCTCTTGAGTTCCCCAACAATCACACATTTGTTTCAACCGTAATCAACCTGGACATTGGTCCAAGAACTGCCCTTTCCCAAAGCAGCCTCCGGTTGATCGCTGGAGTGGAAGTTGCTGGCAACCTCTTGGTCACCCTCCCCAGGGACCTCTGCAGGTTTGCTCTTTTATTGCACAAAACCCTTTTCTATCCTTGACACCTGTGCTACAGCGGTTCTTACCCAGCAACATGACTCCTCTTGGTGCCCTGTTGCCTATTACTCCACTAAGATTGACCCTGTTTGCTCAGGGTATGCCTTCCTGCACCCAGATTCTCCCCACTATCCATCCTATGGTATTGGCTGCCTCTAATATAACTTTACATCAAAATGTAGAAGTCTGTACCTCGCATTCCGTGGTATCCTTGTTTACTTCTAAACAGACTCAACACCTAACTGCGGCTCATCTAAGTTGCTATGAGATTTCATTACTTCAGAATCCACTTCTCCCCTTTAAATACTGCTGTAACATTAACCACGCTACATTCGATGGTTCTTCTATATCTCCAGAGGGCAAACACATGTCAGGATATGCAATTGTCACTTTGTCCCATACAACAGAAGCTTATTCCATCGATCCACCCTGCTCCGCCCAGCAAGCTGAACTCCTTGTTCTCACTTGTGCCTGCATACTTGCTGAAGGAAAGTCAGCTCATATCTATACGGATTCCCTTTGGATGTGCCCATGATGAACTCTGGCAGCAGCACAGCTTCCTTCCCTCATCAGGAACCCCAATCCTCAATGCTGCCTGTGTTGCTAATCTCCTCAGTACTAGTCAACTTCCCTTTCAATTGGCAATTATCAAATGTTCGGCTCACTCCTCTGATGCTGCCAATGTCACTAAAAGCAACAATGCCGCTGACACAGCTGCTGAGAAACCAGTTTTTGAGCAAAGACATGGTTACTCAACTGACGAATCAGAAACCAAAGGGAGACTCTCCTATTTTCTCTTCTGACACCTAGAAAAATGCCTGACCAAGAAAAAATTCGGATCCATTTGGGGACGCCTCTGATCAGGGAAAACAAAAATGGATGAACCACGGTTGTTATGTAAATAGCTACAATAAGCTTTGGGTTATGCTGGTAGAATAGACATGTCTGCCCGATTCACTTCTGCCTATTCTAGTTGATTATGTTCATACACATACACATGTGGAGAAGGAGGGAATGGTGGACAGAATTCTCCAAACTTGGTGGAATCCCCACCTGCAAGAAAAAGCAAAACAAGCAGCTTCAAATTACCAAATTTGTCAAAACATTAATCTCGGGAAAGGAGTGAAGTGTCCCCCAGGTGAAATGCCCTTGCCAAGTGCACCTTCTGACACTATCCAGTGAGATTTTAGACAGTCCCCTAGATGCCATTGTTATAAGTATTGCTGAGTGGTAATTAATGTATTTAATAAAGGGTTGGAATTTATCCCTGTATTGACTGACAGCAACAACTACTTGTTAAATTCTGTTAAGGGAAATCATACCCAGATTTGGAATACCATTAACGATCTTTTCCGATAATGGCTCCCACTTCTGTGCGAGCCACCAAGCCACTATGTAAGAGTTTGAATACGAGTCAGAAATTCCATTGTGTCAAACATCCCCAAGCAGCGAGAATTGTAGAAAGAGCCAAATGTAATTTAAAAGGTCAGCTAAGCAAGTTGGTAAAATAAATTGGCCTTCATTGGCTGCAAGTCATCCCAAATGCTCTTTTTAATATGAGAAAACCATGACATAGAAAAAGACGGGATTCTCGGCGGCTGAACTGATATATGGAAAGCCCCTGAGGGGACTCCCTGGTCTGCACCATTAACTCGCCAACACCCTGTTGATGGGCATGTCATGGCAGAAGAAATGCACATGTACCTGATTAAGCTGACCAAAGCATTGCAGTCGTATATCAACAGGTCAAAGCAGCCTATCGAGTACCAGGGAAGGAAGAAGAAAGAGTTCCAACATTTAAAAACGTCAACCCTGGTGACTACGCATGATTGAGAGACTTTAATCATCAAAAATTGGGCCCTTGCTGGAAAGGTCCTTATCAAGCTTTTCTGACAACAAACTGCAGTAAAAGTAGAAGGATGTTCAACATGGGTCGACAAAGGACATTGCAAGCGTGTATCCCCCTCACAGTCCTGTGTTAGTACTGATACAGGTATCCGATGAAAACCGAACCCAAGTACATTCGTCCAGATGTAACCGACCCATCTGTGATATCTCAGACTGGCTAAACTCCAATGTAACTGTATGAATGAAACCTGTACTAATACCATTGGAAGTTATGAATGCAGCTGCCCAGCTGAAGCTCAGTTAAACTGCTCACATTTTGTATCCAAACATCACTCTCGACCTTATTGTCATTCTCGCAACACTTCCATGCCCGCCATCATGAGATGGTACAATTCCATAACCTCAGCCACTCCATCAACCGAAAACTGTTACTTTGAAATGTTTGTCTGTTCCCCTCTCAAAATGAACCGTACAGATTGCAGTATTGAGCACATAGTACCGAAATCACCAAACCCTCAGCCACCTATTCCCATGAGACAGACAACTTATGCCTTCTCGATGGCATCTTCTCCTATCCGACCTACACCACTGACAGAAATGCCTTTACACAGGTTCCTCAATTATCCGAATATCAGATTATCCGAAGGTGATCTTAAGGTCCCGATAGAAACATTACGTCAAAGAGCAGTTTCAACCCTGATCACATCTTCTGTTTACAGGTACAATGATTAAAAGCAAACCCGGCTCACTGAAATGCTGCCGAGGACAGTCCTGAACAGTCCAGGCACCATCTTCAAATGACTGACCTCCTGTCCTCTCTCTCTCTCTCCCCCAACACTCTCCCTGGAGTTCTACACAGGGGTGAACCCCAAACCCTCCATTCCCAGATTATCGCTCCAACATTGCCCTGTACAGGGCAGAGGCAGAACCTGTCAAAATGTTGTGCGCTATTTGGAGATTTATCCCACAAAGGCAGCAGCAGACTTCCTGTTGGTGCACAGTCCGGCTGCCCCTCGGGGGGGGGTGCTCAGGGGTTCGGACAGTAGATAGGGATTGACAGGAGTGCAGGGTTCGGGGAGTGGGATTGGGGCCGGGCAGTGGGGCGCGGACAAGGTTGGGGGTGGCAATGGGGCTGCTGGGTGGGATCGGACGGGGTTGGGGTTGGGCGGAAGACAGGTTTGGGCAGGCAGGTTCCCACGTACAATGTGCTTTGCTGAGTCTCCTGAATGGGGAACAGACTTCACAGAAAACTCAGCGCCCCAGAGGAAATCACTTAACCGAATAGTCAATTATCCGAATAAAATAGCGCCTGCCCATCTCGTTCAGATAACTGAGGTTCCTCTGTATACAGTTCCTATATTCAGTAGCTACTATAATTAAGAGGACAAGCTGGAAAGATGAACAAAGACCAAAAATACTATGTACTCCCAATCTCCCATCTGTTACCAATGGTTTCTTTATTCAACTAAACCCTCGATCCATGTGTTATTTGCTCACTCTTCCATCATTCTGATGTCCAGTGTATAAATGGGACTCTCACACTGATGCAACCCCTCACTTATGATGCAAAACCCATTCGGTAGAAAAAGCACGTCGCTGGGTGAAGTGCACAAACAAATATCAAGGATTCAACGTTAACGCTGTTCCACTGTTAGAATGGTGCGTTGAAAGAACTTCCGGTCCCCACGACATGGGGAAAGTGAAGCCAGCACTGTGTAAAAAGGTTATCAAAGACACTGGTCATCCTCCTGCTCTTCATCCATTAATACACTTGGACAACCAAATGTTTGATAGCACCCGCTGTTTACAAGATTCAGCTCTAGCCCCGAGTGGACTCATCATTCACTCACATAAGTACGCCTTTGGAACTCCTTTTAGCCTTCGTTGGCGATGTGAAAACAAAGGCTACCCATATTTACCCAATGACTGGTACGAATGTTGTGCCCCCGTACAAAATTTACCACTTTTTACCCTTCACCATGAAGTACCTGAGGTAGATGATGAATAGAATGCCTACCAACATGTGAAGCAGTATGGAACAAAAAGGAGAGGAAAAACAAATGGGACTTCGACAACTTCTTCCATCAACAAACCTGGTGATCCAAGTTGCTGGGAGGACTTATTCCTGGCTGGGATGTTGAGATGGCCTGAGATCAGATAAGTGACCTTGCATACGACATCGAAAAACTTGCCAACTCAACTGCCCACGCTTTGAAGCTGGTGAACAAAGAGTTATAGGGGACCCGGATGGTAACACTTCAGAACTGGCTCGTGCTAGATTTCCTCCTTGCTAAAGGAGGCGCTTGTTCTGTTATTGGCCCGCAATGTTGCACCTACATCAATGATTGCTCTGAAGACATTTTGGACAACTTGGATGTTATCAACAAAACGGGTCAAGATGCAGGGAAGACACCTGCTGCACCATCGTCCGATCCATATGGATGGAGTATTACTTGCTGGCTTTGGTCGCTGTGTGGAATGTACTGATAGTCCCCAGTCTCATCCTAGGAATATACAATGTCGTCCACTTATGCATGGAATGGACCCTACATTGCTTTTCGCCCAAGCCAAAAAGGAATCTTGTTAATCGACCCTTGTCTATCCCTGTAGCTCCACGTCCGAATGTCTATGCTGAAATCCATTTTCTTTCCGACTCTGATCCTCTGGACAATGCTTTCTCTTGCAAGTCACTCAAATTATTGAGAATACAAATAGACTGAATGGAGTAATTATACTTGTATAAGCTGTGTTGTTGCCTTGAAATGACAAAAGGAGGGAATGAGAAAGTTTATAGCCTTAAAACTTGCCCTTAAACATTTTGACTAAATGTAATGTTGAATTATAGAACACATTTGTTGCACAGTAGAAAATAAACAGGACAGCCAGGGAGGCGCCAGGCCACAAAAGGGGGAACCCAGGATGTGCAGAAGACAAAAACATCTGCTCTCACCAAGTGGTAACAGGATGCTCCAAGGCAATTACTGGATTCTTATTATCCTTGCAGGCTCAGCAGACAGAAAGGGAAAAACATTATTCTGTTATAGTCCCAACCTGGGCGTTCAAAAAGACACGAGAGAGAGAATGAGTGAAGAACATTTTAATGCTGAGATTGCCAAAGCCAATAAAAATTAACTCTTTGTGGTTTGGTTCAAATGCACACTTACTTGCTGTGGATTCAATACAGAAAATAGGTGCAGGAATAGGCATTTCGGCCCTTCGAGCTAGCACCACGATTTAGTACGGCCATGGCTGATTATCCACAATCAGTAACCTGTTCCGGTCTTATCCCCACAATCCTTCTTTTAAATTTAATTGCATTTGGGACTTTATGATTATTTTGAGTAACCATCGCTGATTATGAAATGCAAACTCTGTAAAAGATAATATTGATGAAGCTTTAACTTACTTGCTGTTCTTACAGACCAGGACTGCCCCACTGTCAATTCGAACGAGTCGGATCTTATGCCCTATTTGAATTTGAATCACAACTCTGAAAAGAAAAAATGTCTAATTCGAAACAAATGAATCATTTAAAATACAACCTTACAGTAATAATTCAGCCTCAGGTTCAGAATAATTCTTTTCTTAAGATAAAAAGCAAGAGTCTGCTCCTAGCTTAAAAATTATTCTCACCCTAACATTGAAGAGATTCTGACACAATCTATGAGGAAGCCATTTTTTACAGTCAAAGTTTGCCCTCCTCGCTAAGAAGCCATTTTGTAAAACATGATACCTGACATGCGAGCAATGCAAGGTTAGGTTACAACTTCTCCCACTTGGACTGGTGCCTCCTCATAGTAGGGACTTGTCTCACCAACAGGCACCTGACTCGGCTGAATCTGTTTTCCCACCTGATGAATGGCTACAGGCCTGCAGCAGTGATCAATTAGGCACACACAGACCTGTCAATTAACTTCTCTTCCTTATGAATTATTGCCTTTCCAATGTTGTCTGTCGAATTAAGTGTTTAAATCTAATTAAATGCAGTGTTTTTGTAAAAGCTTGTATAAAGGAACCCTGTTGGTGACAGAAGGAGAAAGTAACCTGCGAGGGCTCTTCAAGGCAGAGCTGGTCGCTACTCTCCTAAGGTTTTAGAACCTTAGCTAGCCTGGTTAATAGGTACCAGTGTTATGTTGTAACAGTGATGCTATTGGTAAATAAAGGGGAAGACTAAAATTAAACTAAACTGTCTGTAAGAGGTTTTTATTCCAGACTCAAAAGAGTACGATTGCCGGGACAAACCAAGAGAGGCTTACAGGTCTGAGCCCACAAGGGATTCCCTGGACCATCTCAAATCTGTACTTTAACATCAGTGCCTGCTAATTTTCATATAACATATGTTGTTGCCTCAAATCTGTGCTCATCTTTCCCAAATTCTACATGAATTTTGCGATTTGCCACATTTTTGAAATGACTCTTATCCAAGTCACATCCAACATGATGACAGAAGTAAATTGTTTTTTTTTCCTCCATTTCAATCTACACACCTCTCCGTCTACAACACAATTCTCCTAAAATACCTCTCCACTGGTATCCAGCTGGCAGCTCAGGGGTTGTTCTCATTTAGTCCTAATTCTACAGATGTGTTTGTAGACCAAAGAAGCCAATGAATTTATTCCCTCCTCCTCCTCCTCAATTATGACAGTTATTGAACAGCTCCTTCAAAAAAAAACCTTCCATTTAAAAGAACAAAGGCAGATATATGGGAACACTACTACCTCCAAATTCTCCTTGTGGGAAATAGAACCCACTCACTTCAATCATTTCAGTCCATGACAAGATCTAAAGCAGCAGTATCGTTTATTATACTCTTGCAAGAGTGGTGCCTATAAGTTAGGCACATCGAGTTTAACAAGTACACAACTTATATACAATTCATTTCTCTTTCCCTCCTCCCATTGTTCCTCTCATGTTTACATTTCCCACTACTCTAAACCTGGCTGTTTACCTCTTGCCTCATCCGGCCTTGGGCATAACAAAGTACAAGTTTTGCTTGGCCATTTCATCACATCCTGCTGTGGTCCACTGTTATATATCCTCCTCCACTGCCATCTGCTTCTTTGCTTGCTAAAGCAACATTTCTTTCCATACTGAGCCTGTTTACCTCTTGATTGTGTTTTTTTTAAAAACAGAAACAGATGCTTGTGTGTACAAGCATATCCAGCTTAACCTACACCCACTCCCCTCACAGCACCTTATCTATTTGTCTGTAACATCTACCATTGTTTGCAAGCACATTTAATTCTTGTATGCACATTTTAGCTAAAGCAAAAGCAATTATATATTTCCTTTACATAGTTTTCATTCTTGTTAACTCAGCTCTTGGCTGAACAATTATACACTAGTGTGAGTTCATTTACCTTACATAAGCAATTATGATTGCCAAAGTAACACTGCTTTACCTATATCCCACACCCTTCAAGCCACTCATCATCCTGACTTAGAAATATACTGACACTCCTTAACTATCACTGGTTCAAAATCCAGGAACTCCACCCAAGGGCACTGAGGGTCAACCTACAGCACACACACTGCAGTGGTTCAAGAAGGCAGCCCACTACCACCTATTCAAAGGTAACTAGGTATGAACAATAATGCTGGCCCAGCAGCGACACCCACATCCCCTACATTTATGTTTTCCGTAATCATAGATGAGCAGGGATTTCCTGTAACTGTAGATTAAAGTAATTGCTTTGAATCCAGTCTCCATTGCAATAGCAGGTGAAGCCAGTCTGGACAATCTTGGTGTCAGATTTGACTCTGAGAGGAGCTCCGAGCCTCACAGTGCTGTTCTCCCTGAGACTGAGCCGTTCCATTTTGAATTGCCCGCGATCCAAAGACTCGTGCACCGTGGCCGGCCATTCCGCGCCTGCGCACGACCCCAGGCCGGTAATCCCACGTCTGCGCGATGATACCAGGTCCGGCCGTACCGCGCCTGCGCAACGACAACATGCCGATCATCCTACGCCTGCGCAATGACACCGCCGCCGGTTGTACCGAGCGGCAAACCCACAGCTTTCTCTCAAACGTAATCCCCGCTGTCGCAGTCAACACCGGAGCCGGTATCGGCGGGTTCCCCACCCAAACCCCCCAACCGGTATATCCGACACCCGCACGAAAAAACTACGCGAGCGTATGGAAAGCCCTCCCCCACTGAGGTGAAAGGGGGAATTCGTGCAAGGCAACGGAATTGGTCGCACTCCAATTATTATAAATTATTATAAATTTTAAATATAAGTACAACTTGTAGACGCGGTTTCACTTCACCCCCCACCACCAAACCATCATCTCCCAGATGACCCCACTTCCCACCACCAAACCATCATCTCCCAGACCAACCATAACCTCATCACCTCAGGGGACCTCCCATCCACCGCCTCCAACCTCATAGTACCACAACCCCGCACCGCCCGTTTCTACCTCCTGCCCAAAATCCACAAACCTGACTGCCCCAGACGACCCATCGTCTCAGCCTGCTCCTGCCCAACCGAACTCATCTCGGCATACTTCGACACGGTCCTGTCCCCATTAGTCCAAGAACTCCCCACCTACGTTCGTGACACCACCCATGCCCTCCACCTCCTCCAGGATTTCCGCTTCCCCGGTCCCCAACGCCTCATCTTCACCATGGACATCCAGTCCCTGTACACCTCCATCCCCCATCACGAAGGACTCAAAGCACTCCGCTTCTTCCTTTCCCGCCGTACCACCCAGTACCCTTCCACCGACACCCTCCTTCGACTGACCGAACTGGTCCTCACCCTGAACAACTTTTCTTTCCAATCCTCCCACTTTCTCCAAACAAAAGGAGTAGCCATGGGCACCCGCATGGGCCCCAGCTATGCCTGCCTCTTCGTAGGGTATGTGGAACAATCCATCTTCCGCAACTACACTGGCCCCACCCCCCATCTTTTCCTTCGCTACATTGATGACTGTATCGGCGCTACCTCGTGCTCCCACGAGGAGGTTGAACAGTTCATCCACTACACTAACACCTTCCACCCCGACCTCAAATTCACCTGGACAGTCTCGGACTCCTCCCTCCCCTTCCTAGACCTTTCTGTTTCTATCTCAGGCGACACAACTTATATACAATTCATTTCTCTTTCCCAATCAACACGGACATCTACTACAAACCAACCGACTCCCACAGCTACCTGGACTACACCTCCTCCCATCCTGCCCCCTGTAAAAACGCCATCCCATTCTCCCAATTCCTTCGTCTCCGCCGCATCTGCTCCCAGGAGGACCAGTTCAAAATACGTACAACACAGATGGCCTCCTTCTTCAAGGACCGCAATTTCCCCCCCGACGTGGTCGACGGTGCCCTCCACCGCATCTCCTCCACTTCCCGCTCCTCCGCCCTTGAGCCCCGCCCCTCCAACCGCCACCAGGACAGAACCCCACTGGTCCTCACCTACCACCCCACCAATCTCCATGTACAGCGCATCATCCGCCGTCACTTCCGCCACCTCCAAACAGACCCCAGCACCAAAGATATATTTCCCTCCCCTCCCCTATCAGCTTTCCGTAGAGACCACTCCCTCCGCGACTCCCTTGTCAGATCCACACCCCCCACCGACCCAACCTCCACTCCCGGCACCTTCCCTTGCAACCGCAGGAGGTGCAACACTTGCGCCCACACCTCCCCCCTCACTTCTCTCCAAGGCCCCAAAGGAAACTTCCATATCCGCCACAGATTCACCTGCACCTCCACCCACATCATCTACTGCATCCGCTGCAGCCGGTGTGGCCTCCTCTATATTGGGGAGACAGGCCGCCTACTTGCGGAGCGATTCAGAGAGCACCTCTGGGCCACCCGGACGAACCAACCCAACCAACCTGTAGCACAGCATTTCAACTCCCCCTCCCACTCCACCGAGGATATGCAGGTCATTGGACTCATCCACCGCCAAACCACAACAACCCGACGGTCGGAGGAGGAGCGTCTTATCTTCCGACTGGGAACCCTCCAACCGCAGGGGATGAACTTGGACTTCACCAGTTTCTTCATCCCCCCTCCCCCCACCTTGTCTCAGCCGGATCCCTCCAGCCCGGCACCGCCTTCCTGACCTGCAGTCTTCTTCTTGACCTCTCCGCCTCCATCCTACTCCGACCTATCACCCTCACCTTGACCTCTTTCCACCTATCACATTTCCAACGCCCCTCCTCCAAGTCCCTCCTCCCTACCTTTTATCTTCTCCTGCTGAACACTCTCTGCTCATTCCTGAAGAAGGGCCTGTGCCCGAAACGTCGAATCCCTGTTCCCTGGATGCTGCCTGACCTGCTGTGCTGTTCCAGCAATAAAGTTTCAACGCGGTTTCACTTCAGTCTGTTGAACTTTTTTGTACCGAACAAGCGGTGCAGTAGTAAAGTCAGAAGGGGGTGGGTTACTCCTCAGAGGGTCGGTATGGACTTATTGGGCCGAACGGCCTGTTTCCACTCTGTAGGGATTTTAACTTAAAGTACCAAGCGACGGCCTCATTGCCGCCATATTGAGGGGCAAGACCAGGAGGGGCGGGGTTCTGACCACGTGAGTAAAGACACGTGATGGACGGCATGACGTCACTTGCCCCGCCTCCAGCAGCGCTGATGAATCAATGAACTCTTCCCTGGGAAGTAGTGACCATAATATGATTAAATTCTAGTTTCAGTTTGAGGAGTGAAAAGTGACTTGTGTCTGCAACTTAGTTAAGACAGTTATGAGGGTATGAGAGTTAGGCTAGCTAAGGTGAAGGGGCAATAAACCGGAGAGGAATCCATTAGCAGCAATAATGGGAGAGAAATTGTGAATTGGAAAATTGTATAAAAGCTAAACCTTGCAGTCACATTTGCCTGTATCTTGTACAAGTGAAGCCTGCCATAGCATCTACAAGTACGATAAGTCTCAAAGTATCAACCACAATCCCGTCTAATCTAGTAGTCTATAACTCAGTATTCTCACTAGCATTGCCCTTTTCCAATGAGAATACTGACAAAAAGTATTCATTAAGCACTTCCTCATATCCTCAGATTCCTCACACAACTTTCCACTCCTATCTTTGATTGGCCCTAATCTAGTCATTTTTTTATTCCTGATGTACCTATAGAAGGCCTGAAGATTTTCCTTGACCCTATCCACTAACAATTTCTCATGTTTCTCCCTGGCTCTTCTTAGCCCTCTCTTTCAATCTTTTCTGGCTAACCTATAACTCTCAAGCCCCCTAACTGAGCCTTCATGCCTCATCCTCACATAAACCGCCTTCTTCCTTTTGACAAGAGCTTCAACTTGTTCAGAAAACCATGGCTCCCTCTCTCAACAACTACCTCCCTGCCTGATAAGTATATACTTAGCAAGGACCCACAGTAGCTGTTCCTTGAATAAGCTCCACATTTCAAGTGTGTCCACCCCCTGCAGTTTCCTTCCCCATCTGTTGCATCCTCAATCTTGCCTAATCACATCATAATTGCCTTTCCCCCAATTATACATCTTTCCCTGCAGTATATACCTATCACTGCTCAATGCTATTGTAAACATAACCAAATTGTGGTCACTATTGCCAAAATGTTCACCGACCTCCAAATCTAACACCTGGCCAATATGGCATTGCCCATTGTTGGCCTGTCTACATACTGTGTCAGGAAACCCTCCTCCACACGTTGAAAAAAAACTGACCCATCTAAACTGCTTGAACTATAGTACTCCCAGTCAATATTGGGGAAGTTAAAGTCCCTCATAAACACTCACTCCTATCGAGAATCATCTTTGCCATCCTTTCCTCTATATCCCTGGATCAATTCGGAGGCCTACAGAAAGTTCCAAACAGGGTGACCTCTCCTTTCCTGTTTCTAATCTCAGCCCAAACTACCTCAGTGGATGTGTCCTCACATGTTATCTCAGCTGCTGTAATAATACCCTTAATTAACAATGCCACACCCTTCCCTCTGTTACCATCTTCTCTGTTCTTGCTGGAACATCCCAATCCCAGAACCTGCAACAAAGTCCTCTAACCATATCTCTGAAATGGCCACAACATCGAAATCCCAGATACCAACCCATGCTACAAGTTCACCCACCTTATTCCGGATGCTCCTGGCATTGAAGTACACACATTTCAAACCAACACCCTGATTGCTGGTGCCCTCTCATGACCTTGCAAGGATGTTGCCAGGGTTGCAGGTTTTGAGCTGCAGGGAGAGGCTGAATAGACGGGGGCTATTTTCCATGGAGCATTGGAGGCTGAGGGGTGACTTTATAGAGGTTTATAAAATCATGAGTGACATAGATAAGGTGAATAGCCAAGATCTTTTGCCCGGGGTATGTGAATCCAAAACTAGAGGGCATAGGTTTAAGGTGAGAGAGGAAGGATTTGGTAGGGATCTAAGGAGCAACTTTTTCATGCAGAGGGTGGTACGTGTATGGAATGAGCTGCCAGAGGAAATGGTGGAGGCTGGCACAATTACAACATTGAAAAGGCACCTGGATGTGTATATGAATCGGAAGGGTTTAGAGGGATATGGGCCAAATCCTGGCAAATGGGACGAGATTAATTTCGGATATCTGATTGGCATGGATGAGTTGAACCAAAGGGTCTGTTTCCGTGCCGAATGACTCTCTGACTATGTCTCTGGTTTAAATGACAAAGCTTCTGAGACAGAAGTGACAGTGCTCCCACTGACCAGGTTCCAGTTTGTACAGGGCTCTGCTCTCAACTGGATGGTTGGGAGTTGGAGCTGATTTTAAGCTGTATATTGGAGAGGAGTAAGCAACCTTTTTGATCAAAGCTTCCAGAAATGTGAAGTTGACATTTATAAGCAATTCACAGCAATGATCTACTCAGTTATTTTGACTCCTGGGGCCTGCTGAGTACTAAAACTCAGCATTTAGGGATTGCTGAGAAATATCTTCATTGACTTGGACCTTAATTGTACTTTTCAGGTTCCACAGTTTAATGAAGAGCCCAGAAGATTATAGCTTTGGGTTATTTCCCGATCTCACTGTTGCTGTCTACAAGGCTGTGAAGGACACAGAGTGGAAGAAGTACTTTCCAAAGAATAGAGGCTGCTGATGTCTTCAAAGGGTTGCCATCCCTTGAGTGGATATGAGACAGAACCACATGCATGCTTCAGGGCGAGAATGGAAAGAAGGAACTTGCATTTGTATCACAGAATCCCTATAGTGTGGAAGTAGGCCATTCAGCCCATTGAGTCCATACTGCCCCTCCGAAGGGCATTCCACCCAGCCACCTATTCTATCCCTGTATTTTCCAATGGCTAATCCACCTAGCCTGCACATCCCTGGACACTATGGGCAATTTAGCATGGCCAATTTATCCAGCCTGCAGATCTTCGGACTGTGGGAGGAAACCAGATCACCCAACAGAAACCCCCACACAGACTCAGTGAGAATGTGCAGACTCCACACAGACCTGCCTGAGGTGGGTCCCTGGCGCTGTGAGGCAGCAGTGCTAACCACTGAGCCATCATACCACCCCAAAAGTATAGCACCTTTTGTCACCTAAGGATGTTCCAAAGCATTTTACTACCAGAGCTGAGGGCTTGAAACATGAATAAGGTTACATTTGTGCCATACAACTGCCAGGCAATGACTGTCTCCAACAAGCGAAAATGTAACAATCTCCCCTTGATGGTCAGTGGCTGTGTGATGTGTGCACACATTGCCTTTAAGAAAGTCCACCCCTGTGTATGTATTCTACCTACCAGTTAGTCATCTGTGTGCCTGCAAGCTGCACAGACCGAGATCAATTCACAGAATCCCTACAGTGTGGAAACAGGCCACCTGGCCCAACAAGTCCAGACCGAATCTTCCAAGTGCATCCCACTCCCTCACCCCATTACTTTACATTTTCCCTGACTACTGCACCTAACCCACACATCCCTGAACACCATGGGTAATTTAGCTTGGCCAATTCTCCCAACCTGCACACCTTTGCACCATAGCAGGAAACCAGAGCATCCGGAGGAAACCCACACTGTCACAGGGAGAATGTGCAAACTCCACACAGACAATCACCTGAGGCTGGTATTGAACCCAGGTCCCTGGTGCTGTGAGACAGCAGTGCTAACCACTGAGCCAACATGCTGAACATTATTGCTTGCTGTAATGTCTGCTTCATGACTTGTAACATGTTTTATTGTTTTAAACAAATCAACTCACAGAGTTAATGGATTGATTATGGGACCATTATCTTTAATATGTCCTGGTGAAAAGCAGGAGAAAACACTGCGCAGATGAAGCATATTGTACAAGCAGCTTAATCTGCAGGTAGAAAATATAAACTACATTCTCTGATCGTGTGAAAGTGTATGAGGCAACAAATGAGCAAGGAACAAAAGTAGACCACTCGGCCCTTTGAACCCACTCCCCCATTCAATAAGATTAAGGTTGATCTGATTTTCGCCTCAACTCTACATTCTCTGATAATGTTTCATCCCTTCAGTCATCAAGAATTTATCTATGGTCATGGCTGATCATTGAGCACTGTACTGTAATCCCTCCCTAGCCCATATGGCTTGAATCTTTAGCCACAAGAGCTATCTCTACCTCCTTCTTGAAAACGTAATGTTTTGGCCTCAACCACTTTCTGTGACAGAGAATTCCACAGGCTCACCACTCTCCGGGTGAAAACATTTTTCCTCATCTCTGTCCTATAGGGTTTACCCCTTAACCTTAAACTATGAGCCTGGTTCTGGACTTCTCCACCATTGGGAACATCCTTCCTCCATCTAATTTGTCTCGTCCTGTTCCAATTTTACAGCTTTCTCCAAGATTCCCTTCCTTCATTCTTCTAAACTCCAGTGAACACAATCCTAACCAACTCAACCTCTCCTTATACGTCAGGCCTGCCATCACAGAAATCAAATAGCATTCAGTAATTAATATTAATCAGCCCATTGTGGAAGACAGACTTTGACGGTCAGGGTTATAAGACAATCTTTGCCAGTTCTAAAATTCAGGTTTCTGTTGCAGTAATCTCAATGGAATCATTGGATACAATCTTACAACAGCAGAAAGATGGGAGGTGTGGATGGAGGATGCAGACAGTGGTGTAGACAGTGGGTGTAGATGGTGGTTGCAGACTGAGTCTGCAGACAGTTGGTGTAGATGATGATGTAGACGGTAGTGTAGACATGAGCAAGACTTTGTGTGGTAACCAGAAGAGTGGCTGTGTGGAATCACAAAGAGAGCAGCCAGTGACACAGACAGGGGCACCCCCTGGTGCTGAAGGTCATGCTGCTGCTGACAAAGGTCGCTTTTCATCTGGAACTGCGCTCCCTCTCTCCACACTCATCTCTTGTCCCCACATGCCTCACTACAACCTCTGGAGATGCCAGCCAGCACCTTGTGCCCTCGCTCAGTCTCCATTGACCTTGTCTCCATTAGCCTTGACCCTCCTTCCAAGCATCTACTTGGGCCTTCACTGAAACTTGAGCCATTTCCTCTGAGCTTAGATCATGTATTTGCCATCTTGTGACTGCCTCATCTAGTCACCATTAACCTGCACTGCCCTCTCAGCATGGAGAGTAGATTGATTCAGCGCAGAAAAGGCCCTTTGGCCCATTGAGCCTGCACAGACATAACTACTGCTAAGGGCACTCTAATCCCAATTTCCTGCGCTTATCCCAAATCCTTGAATGTTATGATATTTAAAGGTTGTGAGGTTTCCAGCATCCACTACCTTCCCTGACAGAGGGTTGTGTGTTTATAGCTTATATCACATCAGACTCACGGAACTTAACAAAAGCTCAACTCTTTGGGCTTTTTGTGTGGGTGGCATGGTGGCTCAGGCACCAGGTTCAATTCCAGCCCCAGGTGACTGTTTGTGTGGAGTTTGCACATTCTCTCTGTGTTGGTGTGGGTTTCCTCGGTGTGCTCCAGTTTCCTCCCACAATCCAAAGATGTGCAGGTTAGGCTGAATTGACCATGTTACAATTGCCATAGTGTTCAGGAATGTGTCGGTTAGGTGCCTTAGTTTGGGGAATGGGTCTCGGTGAGTCTCTCTTCGGAGGGTCGTTGTGGACTTGTTGGGCCAAATGGCCTGTTTCTACACTGTTGGGATTCTGTGACAGTCCATTCCAGATTCCCACCACCCACTGAGTGAAAATATTATTTCCCAAATCTCATTTGTGATGTTTCTAATGAAATCCTTCAAACCATTCATTTTGTCTCATGTTGTTTACCTCTTGAGCTCCTTTTGATAAAATATGAATTCCCGGACAGGGGCTGTTAACCTTGTCCAATCAGGGAGCCCTGGCTGACAGATTAAAAAGGGGAGTTAAGGGCAGTGCTTGTCACTGGTCACCCGGGTGTTTTCCTATCTTCCTGGTGGTGGAATTTGAATAAAGATTGGTGCACTTTGTGTCTTTCACTGTGTCTCACACCTGCACACACACACCATGGGTGCTAGGGATAAAATAAGCACTACCGCACTTAGGTGGTAGTGTGGGGGTAGAAAAAAAGAGAATAAAAAGGAAAAAAATAAAAATATACAGGAGAAGCTCGTCCAGGTCAGAAAACGGATTAAGCAGAGGAAAAAATAAAAAAAGAAAATAAAAAGGGGAGTTGGAGTGCATCATTTCTCCCTCCAATTCTATTTTGATTTAGTCCCTACCCTCCCCTTCACTGTTTTGAAAACACAGCACTGCCCTTTGATGTGAAGGGCAGTGTTTGTCACTGGCCACCCGGGTGTTTTCCTATCTTCCTGGTGGTGGAAATTGAATAAAGATTCGTGCACTTTGTGTCTTTCACTGTGCCTCACACCTGCACACACACACACAAAAAAGAGGAAAAAAAAGAAGAAAAAAAAAAGAAACAGGAGTGTCTGAAGCCCTTCAAGGTCACAACAGCTGAAATCTCAATTGAATGTCCTTTAGGTCAATATGGTGTTCACATCCAATAAAATAACATTTATCTGAAAAGCAACACAGAAGCTGATTTTCTTATAAGTTTTCTTGTTTTTGTGTAACTGACATTGGGAACTTCATTTAGCCCAGCTTATATGAATTCAATTAAAATAAACATGAATTTGATGACCAAAAAAAAAGAAAAAATAAAAATAAAAAATAAAAAGGGGAGTGTCAGAAGGACTGATACTCTGGTACCTGACTCTGAATAACAACCTGCCAACCAACCCCCTCCTTCTGTCACCCTCAATCTCCCCATGCTTACTCTTGATGCCCCTTCAATCCAGCTTGTGCTGCCTTTGGGAGAGGTTGGCCTCCCGTCCATCACCCAGGAACATGGTCATCATCCCAGAGAAACATAGTCCCACTCATTACAGACAGAGACGACTGATGGTGTGATTAACCTGAGGGTCACTACAGCTGAGGCAGGGGGAGGGAAGGTGGCACCTTCATGGTGGTAGCACCCTTCATTAATCCACTGCATCCCTCTTGGAATTCAAGAATTCTACCTCTCTTGTTCAGACAACTCCCGTCCCTGTAACGCAATATTGCTGCACCTAGATTAGATTACATTACAGTGTGGAAACAGGCCCTTCGGCCCAACAAGTCCACACCGACCCGCCGAAGCGAAACCCATCGATACCCCTACATTTACCCCTTACCTAGCACTACGGGCAATTTAGTATGGCCAATTCACCTGACCCTGCACATCTTTGGACTGTGGGAGGAAACCGGAGCACCCGGAGGAAACCCATGCAGACACGGGGAGAACGTGCAAACTCCACACAGTCAGTCGCCTGAGTCGGGAATTGAACCCGGGTCTCAGGCGCTGTGAGGCAGCAGTGCTAACCACTGTGCCACCGTGCCGCCCACCTAGTTTAGGGCTAATTGACCATTGAAATATGAGTATGGCTAGTCAGCATTGGCTGGGCAGGCAGCCACTACTGCAATGACCCCAGCTCCAGAATATCCCCTTGTAATCGGGCAACACATTAGGGAGCACAGTGTGCACTGCCTCTGAAATCCCTCCCTTACTGAGAATACATTCTCAGCATTCACCTTTCTCAGCTACCATCTCAATTTACTATAAATTCTGTGTCCAATGATCCAGCCCCAGTAGCTACCCGATGAAGGAGCAGCGCTCCGAAAGCTTGTACTTCCAAAGAAGCCTGTTTGACTATAACCTGGTGTTGTGTAAATTTTAATAAAGACTGAATTGTTTTTCATCCGAGATTTGGGAAGATTAAAGCCTCATCTTCAATCCACATCACAAAGCCCATTCTCTGTCCATCACTCAGAGACAAATGCCTTAGCAACACCTACTTTTTTAATCCGCACAGATTACAGTTCTTGGCCTCCTTACATTCCTTGGTCGGGTGGCCTTCCTGCTTGCAGTTTCGGCAGACAATCACCTTACAATCCGCCGCCATGTGGCCTGACCTCCCGCAGGTTCGGCACACTTTCGGCTGCCCTGCGATTGTCAGGTAACCTCTGCTTCCTCCGATGGCAAAGCTGGAAGGTGGTTGGAGGATGTTCCCACTGGCATCGACCCTCAGGGTTACCCTGACCAGCCGTTTGCTGGTCCAGATCCCGAAAGGATCAACCACATCGGTACTCTCTCCCTCGACCAGGACTTATCTTCTCAAGAAGGTCAGGACATCTGCTGCTGGGATGTGAGGGTTGTACATCTGGATTGTTACAACCCGACTCCTCTGCGCAGGAAGCACACACAACGGGACCGCCGACAAGATGGAGAACAGAGGTTCCCCTTCCTTCTCCTTGAAGACCTTCAGGAGCTGCTCGCAATTCTTCACGCTCCTGAAGGTCACATCGAAATAGCCTGCCGCTGGGAAATCCTGCAGGCAGTACACATCCTTTTTTTTTATTTCAAAAATATACTTTATTCATAAAATAATTTGATGATCTGTACAGTTGGTCATGCCATACATATGTAAACATGTACATACAGAGATCAGAATTTATCATTTTTATACAGGTCTGTACGTTTTTCAATCATATGCACATATAATTAGTTGAGGCGTCAGCAGAGCCCAAATGACTGCATGGGCCCCCTGTTCTTCTTTAGGCAGGCAGACTTTACACAGTGGTCTTTCCCCACCGCGCCTTGGTGGCAGCTGCCCCAAGCTTCAGCGCGTCCCTCAACACGTAGTCCTGGACCTTGGAATGTGCCAGTCTGCAACACTCAGTCGGGGTCAACTCCTTCAGCTGGAAGATCAGCAGGTTTCGGACCGCCCAGAGAGCTCCTTCACCGAGTTGATGATCCTCCAGGCACAGTTGATGTTCGTCTCAGTGTGTGTCCCAGGGAACAGGCCGTAGAGCACGGAGTCCCGCGTCACGGCGCTGCTCGGGGTGAACCTCGACAAACACCACTGCATTCCTCTCCAGACTTCCACTGCATTGGCACATTCCAGAAGGAGGTGTGTGACAGTCTTGTCCCACCAGCAGCCACTTCGAGGGCAGCGTGCGGTGCAGCTGAGAGTCCGGGCGTGCATAAAGGATCTCACAGGCAGAGCCCTTCTCACCACCAGCCAAGCTATGTCTTGGTGCTTGTTGGAAAGTTCTGGTGATGAGGCATTCTGCCAAATGGCTTTGACAGTCTGCTCAGGGAACCGCTCGATAGGATCCGCCCTCTCCTTTTCCCGAAGGGTCTCAAGAACACTACGTGCTGACCACTTCCTGATGGACTTGTGGTCAAAGGTGTTTTTCTTCATAAATTTCTCCACGAAGGACAGGTGATACGGAACGGTCCAACTACTCGGAGCGTTCCGCGGCAGCGAGGCCAGGCCCATCCTTCGCAACACCGGGGACAGGTAGAACCTCAGTACGTAGTGACACTTGGTGTTTGCGTACCGGGGATCCACGCACAGCTTGATGCAGCCACACACAAAGGTGGCCATCAGGGTGAGGGTGGCATTGGATGTATTTTTTCCCCTGTTGCCCAGATCTTTGTACAGCGAGTCCCTTCGGACCCGGTCCATCTTTGACCTCCATATGAAGTGGAAGATGGCCCGGGTGACTGCAGCTGCACAGGTTCTGGGAATAGGCCAGACCTGTACCACGTACAGTGCCTCACACCTGATGACCAGGTTTTTTCCCGCGATGGAGAGCGACCGTAGCTTCCATCTGCCCAGTTTCTGCCTCACTTTGCTGATACGCTCCTCCCAAGACTTGGCGCACGCCCCAGCCCCCTGAACCAAATACCCAGCACCTTCAGGTGGTCGGTCCTGACGGTGAAGGGGATCGAGGATTGGTCTGCCAAGTTCCCAAAGAGCATGGCCTCGCTCTTGCCTCGGTTTACCTTGGCCCCCGAGGCCCATTCGAACTGGTCACATATGTGCATGAGTCTGCGCACGGACAGCGGATCCGAGCAGAAAACGGCGACGTCATCCATGTACAGGGAGGCCTTAACATGCAGGCCCCCGCTGCCAGGAATAGTCACCCCTCTCAGGCTCGCATCCTTCCTGATGGACTCGGCAAATGGCTCTATGCAGCACACAAACAAGGCAGGAGAGAGAGGCAGCCCTGCCTGACTCCAGATCTGACTGGGAAGCTATCTGATTCCCACCCATTGATTGAGACTGCACTGACAATGTCGGTGTAGAGCAGTCTGATCCAATTGCAGATTCCCTCCCCAAAGCCCATTTTGGAGAGAATATAATCTGTCGAATAAATTGATGAATAAATTTGAGCAATACTGGAATAGGAAGGCAGTAAATAAATAGAGGGAATTAGAGCAAATGCGGGGGGAAATTTGGTTATTTGAAGGGCTTGGTCCTCTTGTGAAAAGCTTTGAACATAGCAGTTTATTGCAGGATGAAATAAGACGTGCGGCATATCTGCCGATGTGGCTGAAACTGAACCGAACAAAGATGCACGGCATATAGAAAACCGTATGAAGCACAAGTCAGCAACATGCATTGGAAAATCTGCTTTTTGCTTATAAATCAGGGGAGAGCGCGAACGCAGTCCCCCACTACCACAAATTTTGCAGTCGAGTATCCCGCATTTGGGTACATCGCAGGCATCAGCACACCCGAAGTGCAATGGGATAGCCTCGTCCTGGGAGAACCACCTTTTTTTTTTATTTCAAAATATACTTTATTCATAGAAATAAATCTTTGGTACTTGTACAATTTGTCATGTCGTTCATAAATATATACATTGCATGTCGTAAAGAACAGATTGAATTACTCGAATTTACAGTTATCCTATTTACAGTTCCCTTTATTAACCATCCAGTCTCTTTTTATTTATCTGTGGCTTCAGCGGAACCCACCTAACAGGGTGCCCTGTTATACAATAGCAAAGGAACCTTCTTTAACCCCCAGTTTATGGGGTTACCATTGTCCATTTGACTGTCCTGTCTCTGGGGTAGCTGTCTGCATCCCCATGGTGAGCACGAACTGCTGGACCTTCGCTGGGCTGAGGTAGCTATCCAACTCCTCACTGGGGTCATTTACCCGCTCTGGAGTCATTGAGCCAAGGCAAGGGTCCGCACCATCCAGTTCTGTGTCTGACAATGGGACTGTCAGAGGATCACAGCTCTCAGTTACCTGTAGTTGTGGGACAGTGGGTACCCCCTGGTTCTCACTGGGTGGAGGGTGGACTTCAGGGGGTCTGTTGTTTCCTGGTTGGGAGGAAATACCCTCCTCTTTATCTACGGCGCTCTGTCTCTACTTCTGGTGGTGATGACGTTCTTTGCGTCCGTCTTCCCCATCCGAAGAGCTGTCCGTCCCTCCCTCATGCAGCTGTCTTTTCCCCCTTTGCTGGGAGGCTTTGGGGGCCTGGCCGGATTTTCTCTTCCTGTTTTTAACAGGTATCCACTCCTCTGCCTGCTCGATTACCTTCTCCTCCATTGCTTCCATCTGCCCAGCTAGAGCTAGGATCAGCTGCTGTGTCTCTCTGCTGGTTGCCACCTCCTCCACTCCAGCCTGTTCTTCTTTCTGGGTGCCACCAGACTCTGTTTCCCTGCTGTCTGGGTGCACATTACTGGTCTTTGGGGTCCACGGCTCGCATTGCCACCTCCAGCCATCTGTGCGTAAGTGGGGACCCCCCGTCTTGGGCAGGTCTTGTACATGTGGCCCGCCTCTCCGCACAGGTTGCAGCTCTTTTCTTCCTGACAGTCCTTAGTCAGGTGACCCTCCTGTTTGCAGTTCCTGCAGATGGTCACTTTGCAATCCGCCAGCACATGTCCCGACTTCCCGCAGGCTCGGCACACTTTCGGCTGCCCTGTATATGTCAGGTAGCCTCTGCTCCCCCCAATTGCGAAGCTCGAGGGTGGGTGGAGAATGTTCCCATTGTCATCGACCCTCAGAGTTACCCTGACCTGCCGCTTACTGGTCCAGATCCCAAAGGGGTCGATCACATCGGTGGCTTCTCCCTCAACTTGGACATACCTTCCCAGGAAGGTCAGGACATCAGCCGCTGGAACATAGGGGTTGTACATATGGATTGTAACAACCCGATTCCTCTGTGCAGGAAGCACACACAATGGGGTTGCCGACAAGATGGAGAACAGCGGCTCCCCTTCCTTTTCCTTGAAGACCTTCAGGAGCTGTTCGCACTGCTTCACATGTCTGAAGGTCACATCAAAGTAGCCTGCCCCAGGGAAATCCTGCAGGCAGTACACGTCTGCTGCAGCGAACCCACAGCATCCTAGCAATACCTTCTTAATAAACAGGATGCGATCCACCGGTGTACGACCCTCTACCTTCTTCACAGTCACCCAGACTGTGTTTCGAACTCCCTGCCCAGGGTTGCGGACAGCTGATGAGGTCATAGCTCTGATATTGGCTGGTCCTCCTTATATATCGTAGTATCTCCCCTGCCAGGTAAGTACGCTCAATACTCTCACTCGCTCAAACCCAATAACAGCCCATACCTCTTACTAACTGCGTTTTCGAAAATCGGAAATACATCTCTCTAAGGTTCCCTGTCTTGTATAACAGCGCAATTTCTCACCTGGATCACAGAACATCCAGAAAGACTCATGTTTCACTGAATACGACACTCACTGGGCGACGTGAGAAGTTACGCTAATTTGCATTTCACCCTTAAACGGAAATGCTCCGCCCTTCCTTGCCCTGCTCCCGTCACTGTCTCCTTTTTCACCAAAACATAGCCCCAGAAATCTCTCATACACTGGAAGCAATCTGTTATCAAACACTGTTTAAAATGTGAGGTGAACGCGAATAAAAGCAATTTTTAAGCTTTGCTGGTGAAACTTGAAAGATATTTTGAAATCGCTTCTTCCTAATCCCTACAAATTGAACAAATCTTCTTTTGTGAAACTGTAGCTTTGCAATCTTCCCCCCTCTGTGTTGCACCGTGCAAATCAATCACTTCAGGAGACCTCACGGTTAAGATTAAAGGTGCCAGGAACAAGGAAATATTTCTCAACGCTGTTTGGATGTGACATTAAACTGAGAGCACCACCTTTTCTGGATGCACATTCCACGTTTTCAACACCCTCTGTTGTTTCGAAAAACAGTCGCCTGTGATTCAAATGTAAATATTATTTTCATATGTCTTTGATTTACTTGCTTACTTATACTAATAATGACACGTGGTTATTATGGTTGAAGTACAAGATTAGATTCCCTACAGTGTGGAAACAGGCCCTTCAGCCCAACAAGTCCACACAGACACTTTGAAGAGTAATCCACCCAGAACCATTTCCCCTCTGATGCACCCGCCACGACAGGCAATTTTTGCACGGCCAATTCACTTAACCTGCACACCTTTGGACTGTGGGAGGAAACCCACACAGACATGGGGAGAATGTGCAAACTACACACAGTCTGTGTCTATCTGTCTGACTTGATCCAAGTGAATGCTGCAAGCTTCCTGCCTTCATACCGCAGTTCCCACTGTCCTATTAAAACCTATTCCATATCATCAATCAGGGTAACAGGTGTGCAGACCTGTTGGTCTGGCCTGATCCAACTTCAGTTATCCAGTTTTCCCAGCAGGCCATTCAATTGGCCAATGTTGTTTTCAGAATCCCAAAAGAGCCTGTAATTTCTTTAAAAAGGGACAAGATAGCAGACGATAACATATCCCTCCCAGATCGTCTCAACACCTTCTATGCTCGCTTTGAGCAAAATTTCGGTGGAGAGGTAACACCTATTCCAACAAGTCCTAATGAACCTATCCCAACAGTCACTGCATCAGAGGTCAGATCAGTTTTCCTTCGTGCGAATCCAAGGAGAGCAATGCGACCAGATGGAGTACCAGGCCGTGCACTCAGGGCATGCGCAGACCAACTGGCAGAGGTCTTCTCGGACATCTTCAACCTCACCCTGCAGCAGGCCACTTGTCCCTGCCTGCTTCAAGAGGGCCAACATTATCCCTGTTGAAAATGTGCTGCTGGAAAAGCGCAGCAGGTCAGGCAGCATCCAGGGAACAGGAGAATCGACGTTTCGGGCATAAGCCCTTCTTCAGGAATGAAGAAGGATTCTTCAGGATTCCTGAAGAAGGGCTTATGCCCGAAACGTCGATTCTCCTGTTCCCTGGATGCTGCCTGATCTGCTGCGCTTTTCCAGCAACACATTTTCAGCTCTGATCTCCAGCATCTGCAGACCTCACTTTCTCCTCAACATTATCCCTGTGCCTAAGAAGGCTCATGCAGCATGTCTCAATGACTACGCCCTGTGGCCCAAACTTTGGTGGTCAGGAAATGCTTTGAAAGGTTGGTCATTGCATTAATCAACACCAGCCTCCCCACTACTCTTTGACCAACTCTAGTTTGCCTATCGGACCAACAGATCCATGTCAGATGCCATATCACTTGCCCTTCACTCCTCCCTAGAACATCTTGACACCAAGAACAGCTATGTAAGACTCCTACTCATTGACTACAGTTCTGCCTTCAACACTATATTCCCTCGAGACTGATTACTAAACTTAGTGTTCTCAGACTGAGCCCCACTCCCTGCAACTGGATCCTCACTTTCCTGACCCACAGGCCATAATCAGTGAAGACTGGGGACAATATTTCATCCTCACTAACACTCAACACTGGAGCCCGCCCAGGGGTGTGTACTCAGTCCCCCACTGTACTCACTCTATACCCACGGCTGCATCGCCAAATACCAGACAAATGCCAGTTATAAATTTGCTGATCACATCACCACAGTCGATTGAATCTCAGATGGTGACAAATTGGTCACAGACGGGGAGGTGGAAGACCTTGAAAAATGCTGCACTGAGAACAACCTAGCTCTCAATGCCGGCAAAACCAAGGAACTCATTATTGGCTTTCGGTGGGATGTTACTCATGCCCCGCTACACATTAACAACACAGAGGTGGTACGCGTGGAGAGTGTCAAGCTCCTGGGAGTGGTCATCCACAACAAGCTTTCTTGGACTCTTCATGTGAACGCACTGGTTACAAAGGCCCAGCAGTGTCTCTTCTTCCTCAGGTAGCTGAGGGAATTTGGCATGACGGAAAATACCCTTGCCAACTTTTATAGGTGCACCATCGAGAGCATTCTGTCTGGATGTATCACTACCTGGTATGGCAACTGTACCATTCAAGATCGGAGACGGTTACAGAGAGTGGTGAACTCCGCTGGACAATTACAAAGGTCAACCTCCCATCTATAGAATCCATCTACCAGGCCCGCTGTCAAGAAAAGGCTGCCAGCATTCTCAAAGATCCATCCCACTCTGGCAATGTTTTGCTACAACCTCTGACCTGGGTGTGTGTAACACTAATGCTCCTGCTAAGGGCCTGAACATAATCTAGCAGGGCAGTGGCAGCAAATCCCGGTGCATACCAGGACTGCGTTAAAGTGTGCATCATGTCCCTCTTGCCCATGTGGCCAATGCCATGGGCTGCAAGGGTCAGTGAGTGTAGGTGGGCTCTTGGGCAAATGAGCAGGGTATATGAGCAGCTGTAGGGAAGGAGACTGTGTGGTGCCAATGCGGGGCCCAACTCTCCTTTCGTTGCGGTGGAGAAGCCTGTTGGCCAGCTCGCACTGCCTCCATCGAGTCATGCAATGCTGGGGCCTTCCCTATTCTGGGGTGTGCAGGGGGAGGCAGTGCGGCCTCCCAGGCTGCTGAGTCAGCTGAGGCATTCCCCAGAGTGACACGGTCAGTGGCAGAGGTATGGGCAGCTCATTTTATAATGGCTAGGGCAGAGGGTAAGAGGACTGCTTCCAGGAGGCTAGAGGTCAGTGCAGCGTGTTGTAGTGGCCTCCCTACTGACGTGATGAAGCCTCTCTGTTTCCAAAGTAGGCTAAAATCATGGACGACTCTGAAGGCACATCTAGAGTCAGTATCAATGTTTGCTGTGTGACCTTTTGCAATGATGCAAGCCCTAGTGACCACAAACAGCTCCGCAGCCTGTGCAGATGTGCCATCTGGCAGTGCAGCTAACTCTAGGACTGTGAAAGGGGAACAGACGGCATACCCTGCCAGTGTACAGTGGTCTGAGGGCCTGAAGGATTAGCCATCTGTATAGAGTATGAGGTCAGGATTGTCTAGAGGTGTTTCACAGATGTCAGCGCGTGGAGTGACAACCTGCTGAACAAGATCTAAACAGTCCTGGCCATCCGCAATGGCGTTCTGAGTGAGTGGGAGCAGGGTGTTGGGGTTCAGAGCAGGGGTACATTGTAGGGACAGGTCAGCTTTAGACAGTAAAGCGACCTCATCGCTAGTTCTCTTGGTGGCAGTGAAATGTTGGGTTGCTTCAGAACTTAGCAGCAGGGAGACCGAATGGGGAACCAAAACAGTCTGTGGGTGATCCAGCACAATGGGGGTTAGCCTTCTCTACTGTTCCTGCACCTCCACACACATCATCTATTGCATCTGCTGCACCCGATGTGGCCTCCTCTATATTGGGGAGACAGGCCGCCTACTTGCGGAACATTTCAGGGAACACCTCCAGGACACCCGGACCAACCAACCCAACCACCCCGTAGCTCAACACTTTAACTCCCCCTCCCACTCCACCAAGGACATGCAGGTCCTTGGACTCCTCCATCGCCAGACCCTGGCCACACGACGGTTGGAGGAAGAGCGCCTCATCTTCTGCCTGGGAACCCTCCAACCACAAAGGATGAACTCAGATTTCTCCAGTTTCCTCATTTCCCCTCCCCCCACCTTGTCTCAGTCAAATCCCTCGAACTCAGCACCGCCTTCCTAACCTGCAATCATCTTCCTGACCTCTCCGCCCCCACCCCACTCCGGCCTATCACCCTCATCTTGACCTCCCTCCACCTATCGCATTTCCAAAGCCCCTCCCCCAAGTCCCTCCTCCCTACCTTTTATCTTAGCCTGCTGGACACACTTTCCTCATTCCTGAAGAAGGGCTTATGCCCGAAACGTCGATTCTCCTGTTCCTTGGATGCTGCCTGACCTGCTGCGCTTTTCCAGCAACACATTTTCAGTTCAAATTATGTGGTGCCCGAAATGTAATTATGCCAGTATCATTTTCTGAAAGCCACTTTGGTGGTTTGAGAGATTTAGAACCGTCTTCAGACCCAGTTTTACAATTTTCTTTTGTATTTTAATTAAGCCATATAAAGTTCTCGTTTATTCTTGTGCAGAGTCATTCTGTACCTCAGTCCAGGATGCTGAAATGTTACTTACACTGTATTGAATTTTAATGTATTATTTTTAAAATAAACATACTGCCGAAAACTCTGACAGAGAAGCAGAGTGTAGTCTGATGCCAATTTAAGTATAGTGCGACAACTTTAATCCACTTTAGTCAATTCTTTGACTAGTTAGAGAGTGCCAGTAGGACAGTCATGGTGTGTCAGAAAGGTGGGAGCATTGATACCGTATTAATAAAACTTAGGCATAACTTTCAGTTCATAAGCACCAATGGTTCCTTAAAAGAAAAACCATCATAGATCACCAAATGCAAAATAAATCAAGTCATCTCTGGATCTTGAGTTGCAGAGATTGAAACAGATATTCATAGAGTCATAGAGTCATAAAGATGTACAGCATAGAAACAGACCCTTCGGTCCAACCCGTCCATGCCGACCAGATATCCCAACCCAATCTAGTTCCACCTGCCAGCACCTGGCCCATATCCCTCCAAACCCTTCCTATTCATATACCCATCCAGATACCTCTTAAATGTTACAATTGTACCAGCCTCCACCACTTCCTCTGGCAGCTCATTCCATACCACCCTCTGCGTGAAAAAGTTGCCCCTTTGGTCTCTTTTATATCTTTCCCCTCTCACCCTAAACCTATGCCCTCTAGTTCTGGACTCCCCGACCCCAGGGAAAAGACTTTGCCCATTTATCCTATTCATGCCCCTCATAATTTTGTAAACCTCTATAAGGTCACCCCTCAGCCTCCGACGCTCCAGGGAAAACAGCCCCAGCCTGTTCAGCCTCTCCCTGTCGCTCAGATCCTCCAACCCTGGCAACATTCTTGTAAATCTTTTCTGAACCCTTTCAAGTTTCACAACATCTTTCCAATAGGAAGGAGACCAGAATTGCACGCAATATTCCAACAGTGGCCTAACCAATGTCCTGCAGAGCCACAACATGTCCTCCCAACTCCTGTACCCAATACTCTGACCAATAAAGGAAAGCATACCAAATGCCTTCTTCACTATCCTATCTACCTGTGACTCCACTTTCAAGGAGCTATGAACCTGCACTCCAAGGTCTCTTTGTTCAGCAACACTCTCTAGGACCTTACCATTAAGTGTATAAGTACTGCTAAGATTTGCTTTCCCAAATTGCAGCACCTCGCATTTATCTGAATTAAACTCCATCTGCCACTTCTCAGCCCATTGGCCCATCTGGTCAAGATCCTGTTATAATTTGAGGTAACCCTCTTCGCTGTCCACCACACTTCCAATTTTGGTGTCATCTGCAAACTTACTAACTGTACCTCTTATGCTCGCATCCAAATCATTTATGTAAATGACAAAAAGTAGAGGGCCCAGCACCAATCCTTCTGGCACTCCACTGGTCACAACCCTCCACCACCACCCTCTGTCTTCTACCTTTGAGCCAGTTCTGTATCCAAATGGCTACTTCTCCCTGTATTCCATGAGATCTGACCTTGCTAATCAGTCTCCCATGGGGAACCTTGTCAAACGCCTTACTGAAGCCTATATAGATCACATCTACTGCTCTGCCCTCATCAATCATCTTTGTTACTTCTTCAAAAAACTCAATCAAGTTTGTGAGACATGATTTCCCACACACAAAGCCATGTTGACTATCCCGAATCAGCCCTTGCCTTTCCAAATACATGTACATCCTGTCCCTCAGGATTCCCTCCAACAACTTGCCCACCATCGAGGTCAGGCTCACCGGTCTATAGTTCCCTGGCTTGTCTTTACCGTCCTTCTTAAACAGTGTCACCATGTTTGCCAACCTCCAGTCTTCTGGCACCTCACCTGTGAGTATCGATGATACAAATATCTCAGCAAGAGGCCCAGCAATCACTTCTCTAGCTTGCCACAGAGTTCTCAGGTACACCTGATCAGGTCCTGGGGATTTATCCACTTTTAACCATTTCAAGACATCCAGCACTTCCTCCTCTATAATCTGGACATTTTGCAAGATGTCACCATCTATTTCCCTACAGTTTATATCTTCCATATCCTTTTCCACAGTAAATACTAATGCAAAATATTCATTTAGTATCTCCCCCATTTTCTGTGGCTCCACACAAAGGCCGTCTTGCTGATCTTTGAGGGACCCTATTATCTCCTGAGGAACCCTTTTGTCCTTAATGTATTTGTAAAAACCCTTTGGATTCTCCTTAATTCTATTTGCCAAAGCTATCTCATGTCCCCTTTTTGCCCTCCTGATTTCCCTCTTAAGTATACTCCTACTTTCTCTGTACTCTTCTCAGGATTCATTCGATCTATTCTATCTATACCTGACATATGCTTCCTTCTTTTTCTTAACCAAACCCTCAATTTCTTGAGTCATTCAGCATTCCAGGTCAGCACAGTACACGTCCTTTTTTTTATTTCAAAAATATACTTTATTCATAAAATAATTTGATGGTCTGTACAATTGGTCATGCCATACATATGTAAACATGTACATACAGAGATCAGAAATTATCATTTTTATACAGGTCTGTACATTTTTCAATCATATGCCCATATGATTAGCTGAGGCGTCAGCTGAGCCCAAATGATTGCATGGGCTCCCTGTTCTTCGTTAGGCAGGCAGACTTTACACAGTGGTCTTTCCCCACCGCGCCTTGGCGGCAGCTGCCCCAAGCTTCAGCACATCCCTCAACACGTAGTCCTGGACCTTGGAATGTGCCAGTCTGCAGCACTCAGTCGGGGTCAACTGCTTCAGCTGGAAGATCAGCAGGTTTCGGACCACCCAGAGAGCGTCCTTCACCGAGTTGATGATCCTCCAGGCACAGTTGATGTTCGTCTCGGTGTGCGTCCTGGGGAACAGGCCGTAGAGTACGGAGTCCCGCGTCACGGCGCTGCTCGGGACGAACCTCGACAAACACCACTGCATTCCTCTCCAGATTTCCTCTGCATTGGCACATTTCAGAAGGTGGTGTGTGACAGTCTCGTCCCCCCTGCAGCCGCTTCGAGGGCAGCGTGCGGTGCGGCTGAGAGTCCGGGCGTGCATAAAGGATCTCACAGGCAGAGCCCTTCTCACCACCAGCCAAGCCATGTCTTGGTGCTTGTTGGAAAGTTCTGGCGATGAGGCATTCCGCCAAATGGCTTTGACAGTCTGCTCAGGGAACCGCTCGATAGGATCCGCCCTCTCCTTTTCCCGAAGGGTCTCAAGGACACTACGTGCTGACCACTTCTTAATGGACTTGTGGTCAAAGGTGTTTTTCTTCATAAATTTCTCCACGAAGGACAGGTGATACGGAACGGTCCAACTACTCGGAGCGTTCCGCGGCAGCGAGGCCAGGCCCATCCTTCGCAACACCGGGGACAGGTAGAACCTCAGTACGTAGTGACACTTGGTGTTTGCGTACCAGGGATCCACGCACAGCTTGATGCAGCCACACACAAAGGTGGCCATCAGGGTGAGGGTGGCATTGGGTGTATTTTTTCCCCCGTTGCCCAAATCTTTATACAGTGAGTCCCTTCGGACCCGGTCCATCTTTGACCTCCATATAAACTGGAAGATGGCCCAGGTGACTGCGGCGGCAGAGGTTCTGGGAATAGGCCAGACCTGTGCCACGTATAATAGCAATGACAGTGCCTCACACCTGATGACCAGGTTTTTTCCCGCGATGGAGAGCGACCGTAGCCCAGTTTCTGCCTCACTTTGCTGATACGCTCCTCCCAAGACTTGGCGCACGCCCCAGCCCCGCCGAACCAAATACCCAGCACCTTCAGGTGTTCGGTCCTGATGGTGAAGGGGATCGAGGATTGGTCAGCCCAGTTCCCGAAGAGCATGGCTTCGCTCTTGCCTCGGTTTACCTTGGCCCCTGAGGCCCGTTCGAACTGGTCACAGATGCACATGAGTCTGCGCACGGACAGTGGATCCGAGCAGAAAACGGCGACGTCGTCCATGTATAGGGAGGCCTTAACCTGCAGGCCCCCGCTGCCAGGAATAGTCACCCCTCTCAGGCTCGCATCCTTCCTGATGGACTCGACAAATGGCTCTATGCAGCACACAAACAAGGCAGGAGAGAGGGGGCAGCCCTGCCTGACTCCAGATCTGACTGGGAAGCTATCTGATTCCCACCCATTGATTGAGACTGCACTGACAATGTTGGTGTAGAGCAGTCTGATCCAATTGCAGATTCCCTCCCCAAAGCCCATTTTGGAGAGAACATCTCTCATATACCTGTGTGATATCCTGTCAAAGGCTTTCTCCTGGTCCAGGCTGATCAGGCAGGTGTCCAACCCTCTGTCCTGCACGTAGGCGATCGTATCCCTGAGGAGTGCGAGACTCTCAGCGATCTTTCTGCCCGGTACAGCACAGGTTTGGTCAGGGTGAATCACCGACCCCAGAGCAGACCTGACCCAGTTGGCGATTACCTTTGACAGAATTTTGTAATCCACATTCAACAGTGAGATTGGTCTCCAATTTTTGAGTTCCTCCCTCTCCCCCTTCCGCTTGTAGATGAGGGTGATGATGCCTTTACTCATGGATTCACTCATGGTACCTGCCCGAAGCATACTGACATACACCTCCAGCAGGTCCTGGCCAATCAAGTCCCACAGAGCGGAATAGAGCTCGACCAGTAAGCCGTCGCTTCTGGGAGTTTTATTCTTTTCGAAGGACTCGAGGGCCTTGGTCAGCTCGTCCAGAGATAGCGGCTGGTCCAGCCTCTCCCGTGTTCTGTCGTCTAAGACCTCCGTGATAGAGGACAGGAACGACTGGGAGGCCGCGCTGTCGGTCGGCTTCGCGTCATACAGACTGGCGTAGAAGGATTTACTGATCCTCATGACGTCAGCCTGAGATGACGTTAGCGAGCCATCTTCTTCCTTCAGGCTGCTGAGCACAGAGCTCTCTTTGTGCACCTTCTGGAAGAAGAAACGTGAGCACGTCTTGTCCTGCTCCACCGAGCGGACCCTGGACCGGAAGATTATCTTGGAGGCCTCCATGACATCCACCCCCATCGCCTGCAGCAGGAGCAGGTTCTGCATACTTCCCTGGAGCTGGGACAGTTTTCCCCTCTTCTCTCTCGCCTCCTGAACACCTTTGAGGATGAAGAACCTCTTGATGTTCCCTTTTACTGTTTCCCACCAGTCCACTGGGGACTCAAAGAGGGGCTTCACGGTTCTCCAACCTGCGTAGTCCCTCTTGAGCTCCTCAATGTTTCCCGGGGTCAACAGCTTGGTGTTCAGCTTCCACGTTGCCTTACCAGCCCGCTGCTCGTCCTGTAGGTGACAGTCGGCCAGCAGGAGGCAGTGGTTGGAGAAGTACACCGGTTTGACGTCGGTGGATCTGACCGAGAGCGTTCGGGACACAAACAGGTAATCTATCCTTGAGCGGATAGACCCGTCTGCCCGTGACCAGGCTCAGAGAGACACCTACAGGCAGCATGGAGTGTGAGCATGTTACTCAGTGCTGTCTGGCTCTCTCAGTGTGTGTGTTATTCTGTTCTGATCGTCGGTATCTCACTGAGTGTGAGTATGCTACTCTGTGATGCCTGTAGGTGACTCTGAGGTATTTGTCTCTTAGCGGTGGATAGAGAATTGGCTTTGTGATGGGGATTGAAGATTAGGCTTTAATCTTCTCAAATCTCAGATGAAAAACAATTCAGTCTGAGATGGCACCTCAGTGAGATGGCTAAAGTTAAAAATCATACAACACCAGGTTAGAGTCCAATCGGTTTATTTGGAAGTACAAGCTTTCGGAGTGCTGCTCCTTCATCTGGTAGCTAGCAGGGCAGCATCATAGTTCACAGAATTTACCGTGAAATTGAGATGGTAGCTGAGAAAGGTGAATACTGAGAGTGTATTCTCAGTAAGGGAGGGACTTCAGAGTCAGTGCACACTGTGCTCCCTAATGTGTTTCCCGATTACAAGGGGATTTTCTGGAGCCAGGGTCATTGCAGTAGTGGCTGCCTGCTCAGCTAATGCTGGTGAGCCATAGTCATATTCCAATGGTCAATTAGCCCTAAACTAGATGCAGCAATATTACCTTACAGGGAGGGGAGCTGTCTGAATGAGGGAGGTTAAACTCTTACAGCCCCAAGAGGCCCAAACTCACACATTCCTGAACACAATGGGCAATTTTAGCATGACCAATTCACCTAACCTGCACATGTTCGGAATGTGGGAGGAAACCCACACAGACACAGGGAGAATGTGCAAACTGTGCAGAAGCAGTCACCTGGGGCTGGAATCGACCCAGGTCCCTAGTGCTGTGAAGCAGCAGTGCTAACTACTGAGCCACCTTGCCATCCATTAAAAAAGCCCAAAGAGTTGAGCTTTTGTTAATCTCCATGAGCCTGAGGTGATATAAACTATAAACACACAACCCTCTGCCAGGGAAGGTCGTGGAGGGTGGAAACCTCACAATCTTTAAATAGAATAACATTTAAGGATCTGAGACAAGTGCAGGAAATTGGGATTAGAGTGCCTTTCGTGGTAGCTATGTTGGTGCAGACTCAATGGGCCAAAGGGCCTCTTCTGCGCTGTGTCAATCTATGTTCATGCTGAGAGGGCAGTGCAAGTTAATGGTGACTAGGTTAGGCTGTTCCAAGATGGCAAACTAATCATCAAGGATCAGAGGAAATGGCTTAAGCTTCAGTGAAGGCCCAAGTAGGTGCTTGGAAGGAGGGTCAAGGCTAATGGAGACAAGGTCAATGGAGACTGAGCGAGGTCACAGGGTGCTGGCTGGCATCTCCAGGGGTTGTAATGAGGCATGTGGGGACAAGAGGGGAGTGTGTAGGGAAGGATTGCAGTTTCAGATGAAATGCGACCTTTACCAGCAGCAATGTGACCTTCAGCATCAGGGGGTGTCCCTGACTATGTCAGGCTCACTGGCTGCTTTTTGTGTGATTCCACACAGCCACTTGTCTGGTCACCACGCAAAGCCTTGCTCGTGTCTACACTACCATCTACACCACCGTCTGCACCCACTGTCTGCACCCAGCATCCACAGCCATTGTCTGCACGCTCCATTTACACCTCCCATATTTCTGCTGTTGTAAGATTGTATCCAATAATTCCATTGAGATTACTGCAACAGAAACCTGAATTTCAGAATTAGCAATGATTATCTTCAAACCCTGACCTTCAAAGTCTGTGTTCCACAATGAGCTGATTAATATTAATTACTGAATGCCATTTGATTTCTGTGATGGCAGGCCTGACGTATAACGAGAGGTTGAGTTGGTAAGGATTGTGTTCACTTGAGTTGAGAAGAATGAAGGAAGGGAATCTTGGAGAAAGCTATAAATTGGAACCAGATGAGACAAGACGGATGTTCCCAATGATGGGGAAGTTCAGAACCAGGGCTCATAAGGTTGAGGGGTAAACCCTATAGGACAGAGACGAGGAAAAATGTCTTCACCCAGAGAGTGGTGATCCTGTGGAATTCTCTGTCACAGAAAGTGGTTGATGCCAAAACATTATGTTTTCCAGAAGGAGGTAGAGATACCTCTTGTGGCTAAAGAATCAAGGGATATGGGAGTAGAGAGGGATTACAGTATATTGCTCAATGATCAGCCACAATCATTTTGAATAGCAGAGCAGGCTGGAGGGGCCGAATGGCCTACTCCTGCTCCTATCCTCTATGTTTCTATGGAGCGTAAAATAGATTGCCACGTGGAGGTCACTCTGTCAGATGGTAAGTATCCATTCACAGATTCTACCCACCCACTACCATTCGATTTTAATTGGGCCCACTCCCTCTCTTCCTACGTCTTTGTTATTTGACCAATGACCACACCTCCCCACCACCATGTCCCACACACATCACCCCCCCAACCCTGGAGGGAGCTGTGCTTGTTACCCATTGCTTGTTTTAACTTACTAATTGGGTGATGTTATGGTGAGGTTTTCAAAGGCTGGAAGAGCTGAATTCTTATCGCCGCTTGTGCTAATTTTGTTGTGTGCCTCGATAAAAATATGGGCAACATAACACGGCCACCTCACAGAAGGAGGGAGCCAGGTTCGAGAGTCATACAGCACAGAAATAGGCCCTTCGGCCCACCATGTCAATGCTGACCAACAAACACTAAACTACACTAATCCCATTTACCCGCAGTTGCCTGGAGCCTATTATGCCCTCGTATTATAAGTGCTGCTGTGGTTCTGATCGCCGAGCTGGAAGTTTTTGTTGCAAACGTTTCGTCCCCTGTCTAGGTGACATCCTCAGTGCTTGGGAGCCTCCTGTGAAGCGCTTCTGTGGTGTTTCCTCCGGCATTTATAGTGGCCTGTCCCTGCTGCTTCCGGTTGTCAGTTTCAGTTGTCCGTTGTAGTGGCCGGTATAGTCCACTTCCACGCTATAGGGATTCTGTGATACAAATGCAAGTTCCTTCTTTCCATTCTAGCCCTGAAGCATGCATGTGGTTCTGTCTCATATCCACTCAAGGGATGGCAACCCTTTGAAGACAGCAGCAGCCCCTATTCCTTTGGAAAGTACTTCTTCCACTCTGTGTCCTTCACAGCCTTGTAGACAGCAACAATGAGATCGGGAAATAACCCAAAGCTATAATCTTCTGGACTCTTGTGGGCAGCACGGTGGCACAGTGGTTAGCGCTGCTGCCTCACAGCGCCAGAGACCCGGGTTCAATCCCCGACTCAGACAACTGACTGTGTGGAGTTTTAACATTCTCCCCGGGTCTGCGTAGGTTTCCTCTGGTTTCCTCCCACAGTCACAAAGATGTGCGGGTTAGGTGAATTGGCCACGCTAAATTGCCCGTAGTGTTACGTTAAAAGGGGTAAATGTAGGGGTATGGGTGGGTTGCGCTTCGGCGGGTCAGTGTGGACTTGTTGGGCCGAAGGGCCTGTTTCCACACTGTAAGAAATCTTCATTAAACTGTGGAACCTGAAAAGTACAATTAATGTCCAAGTCAATGAATATATTTCTCAGCAATCCCTAAATGCTGAGTTTTAGTACTCAGCAGGCCCCAGGAGTCAAAAATAACTGAGTAGATCATTGCTCTGAATTGCTTATAAATGTCACCTTCACATTTCTGGAGGCTTTGATCAAAAAGGTTGCTTACTCCTCTCCAATATACAGCTTAAAATCAGCTCAAACACCCAACCATCCAGCTGAGAGCGGAGCCCTGTACAAACTGGAACCTGGTCAGTGGGAGCACTGTCACCTCTGTCTCAGAAGCTTTGTCTAGTTAAAACAGAGACTTAGCTAGGCAATCATTTAGCACAGAAACAGATCCTTTGGTTCAACTCATCCATGGCAACCAGATATCCGAAATTAATCTATTCCCATTTGCCAGGATTTGGCCCATATCCCTCTAAACCGTTACTATTCATAAACCCATCCAGATGCCTTTTAAATGTTGTAATTGTAACAACCTCTGGCAGCTAATTCCATACACGCACCACCCTCTGCATGAAAACGTTTCCCCTTAGATCCCCTAAAAATCTTTCCTCTCTCACCTTAAACCAATGGCCTATAGTTTTGGACTCACATACCCTGGGAAAAAGACCTTGGCTATTCACCTTATCAATGCTCTTCATGATTTTATAAACCTCTATAAGGTCACCCCTCAGCCTCCATTGCTTCAGGGGAAATAGCCCCAGTCTATTCAGCCTCTCCCTATAGCTCAAACCCTCCAACCCCAGCAACATCCTTACAAATAATTTTTGAGTACTCCTTATCCAATGGCCCATCTGAACAATCATTGATCATATATTATAAACTTGCTCATATAGAAAGCATTGGGGAGGCCACACCTGGAGTATTATGTCCAATTTTGGTCTGCTTATTTGAGGAAGGAATGGGTGGCACTGGAGGCTGTTCAGAGGATGTTCCTCAGGCTGATTCCAGGGATCAAAGGGCTGTCCCATGAGGATCAGGTAAAGACCTTGGGCTTGTACTCGCTGGAGTTCAAAAGAATGAGGAGGGATCTGATTGAGGGATAGAAAATGTGAAAGGGGATTGAGAAGGTGGATGTTGGATAGATGCTCCCCCTTGCGGGACAGTCTGGAACAAGAGGTCAGCGATCTGGAGTGAGAGGAGGTCGGTTCAAAACTGAGCTGAGGAGAAACTACATCTCCCAGAGGGTTGTGAATCTGTGAAACTCTGCCCCAGAGTGCAGTGGAGGCAGAATCAATCAACAGGTTTAAGAAAGATGTGTTTCTGATGGAAAGTGAGATAAAGAGCGATGGGGAGCAGGCAGGAGAGTGGAGTTGAGACCAGGATAAGGTCAGCCACAGTCATGTTAAATGGCGGAGTGGGCTCGAAGGGCTGAATTGCCTCCTCCCTCTCCTAATTACTATGTTGAACACACAGTCAAGGCTGACACTGCAAAACTGAGGGAGCTGTTGTCTTTCAGGTGAGATACAAAACAGAGGTCCTGCCACAATATATCGAACTGTACTATCTCCCCGAGAGACAAGTGCTGGAATTTGAATTCAAATCACAAAGCAAGCCACATTAATGGTGACCACAACAATGATCCCTGATTGCTGTCCAGCCTCAGCCTTACCCAGTCTGGACTTCATGTGACTCCAACCCCACAGCAATCTGGTTAACTCTTGGGTGCCTTCTGAGAGGCCACAGCAAGGCCAGCAGTTCAAGGGTAATTAGTCTTGGGGAACAAATGCTGATCTATGCTGGTGACACCCACCTCCCAGAAAACAGAACACAACAGAGATTGGTGTCAGCCAAAATTGTCAGATCAGACTCCCAATGAGATGGGGAGATGTTTAAAGATGAATTCAGCTCAGTATGGAACAGGTCCCCACTTGTTTATACATCGTCGCTGACAAAATAAGGGGAAAAAACAGAAAACAAAAGGTCGGAACACTCAAATGTGGGAATATCAGTGAGAATTCAGGCAACTGAAGGAAGATATGAAGAACTGCAAAGGAAGACAAAAAGGAAGCAAGAGTTACAGAAAGTGATTGAGAGGGAGACCTGCAAAGGGTCACAAGAATAACACAAATGTTTTACATGAAAATTAGAAAATCAAGGAGGCTCCAGTGCAATGTGAACCCTTTAAAAACAAACTGGGAATTCCATGAATGAGACTAAGGGAATGGCCGATATGTACAAAAACTGGTTGTGTCAGTCTTCACAGTCAAGGAATGGGATAATGCAGCTTCCATTCCAGGGAGGTTAATAATGAATGGAAGACTGGAATTCGTGAAACTTGATACATGCCAGAAAACAGCATTGGAAAGCGAGCAGCTCTAAAGGCTGACAGATCTCCAGGACCTCAGGGGCTTAAAGGAAGTTGGGGGGGTGGGGTGGAGAAGAAGTTTCAGAAGCTTTTCCCATCAGGTTCCAAAGCAGCAACCATTCCTTTAGTTTGGAAAATGTCTTGCTGTAACTCCGCGGGTTCAAGAAAGATGAGAGAGGGAACCGAGGAAATGGTATACTGGGCAATCTAACATCTCTTTTGGGGGTTTCATTGGAATCTATAACTAATAACTGAGAGAATGAATATGTAGAGAACTGCAAATAGCCCACATAGATTAGTGATGGGTAGGTTCTGACAAATGAACCAAATGCATTAACTAAATTAGTTGAATGGGCATATAGTCTAATCAACTTTCAGAAGTACTTGATAATTTTCCACTAAACAGTCTGCTGACTGAAGTTAAAACCCATGGGATTGAAGATGAACGTTTGACTTGGTTCGGAGGCTGGTTTTGTCTCGTACGACAGAGAAAGAAAGTGACGAGTGGTGTACCACAAGGATTCTGTGGTGAGGCCTTACCTACTGACTGTATGTATTAATGAGAATCATAGTTCCACATTGACACAAAGGCTGATGTAATAGTAAGCAGTGCAGACGGTCTTTTTGTTTAAAACTCACTCTGAGGACATGGGTGTTGCTGTCTGGGCCAGCATTTACTACACATTCTGTGTTGCCCTTGTGACTCATGGAATCATCATACATTGTACAAGCAGGCCATTCAGCCCATCCAATCCAGACCAACCCAACGAACAGCATCCCATCTGGACTTACCCCATTCCTGTACTGCTGCATTTTGCACGGCCAACCCGCCCAGCCAACACATCCCTCGACACTATGTGCAATTTAGCATGGCTAATCCACATAACCAACACATCTTTGGACTGTATGGAAGAAACCCACACAGACATGGGGAAAATGTGCAACCTCCACACAGACAGTTGTCCCAAGGTGAAATTGAACCCAGGTCCTTAGTGCTGTGAGGTAGCAGCACTGACCACTGAGCCACAATCCTGCCCTTTGCAAGGTGGTGGTGAGCTGCCTTCTTGAACCGCTGCAGTCCATGTGCTGTAGATAAACCCACAATGCCCTTAGGGAGGGAATTCCAGGATTTTCATCCAGCGACACTGGAGGAACAGTAATATATTTTCAAATCAAGATTCTATGTGGATTGGAGGGGAACTTGTTTTTGGTGGTGTTCTGTGTCCTTCTACATGGAAATGATCGTGGGTTTGGAAGGTGCTGTCTCAAGAGACTTGGTGTGAATTCCTGCAGTGCATCTTGTAGATGGTGCACACGGCTGTTACTGAGCATCAGTGGTGGAGGGAGTGTATGTTTATCGATGTGATGCCAATCAAACAGGCTGCTTTGTACTGGATGATATCAAGCTTCTTGATTGTTTTTGGAGCTGCATCCATCCAGGCAAGTGGGGAGTAACCCACCACAGTCCGATCCAAAACTTGACTGATCTTTTCTTAATTCATTTATTGGATTGGGCATCACTTGCTATGTCAGCATTTATTGCCCAGAATCAAATGGGGTGGCACAGCACTGGGACCAAGGTTTAATTCCACCCTCAGGCAATTGACTGTGCAGAGTTTGCACATTCTCCCTGTGTCTGCCTGAGTTCCCTCCCGGTGATCTGGTTTCCTCACACAGTCCACAAACGTGCGGGTTAGGTGGAATGGCCATGGGAAATGCAAGGTTACAGGGGAGTGGGTCTGGGTGAGATGCTCTTTGGGGAGGCAGTTTGGGCTGAATGGTCTGTTTCCACATTGTAGGGATTCTATGAATTTCTTGACTCAGAGGGTTTTGAATCTTTGGGATCCTCATCGATACTTAGGCGTTTGAATAAATTCAAGATAGCGATAATACACATGTGGGGAGGCAATGAGTTAATGGTATTCTCACTAGATTCTTAATCCAAAGAGCCAAGTAATGCTCTGGGGGACCTGGGATCACCGTGGGGGCAGCACGGTGGTACAGTGGTTAGCACTGCTGCCTCATAACACCAGAATCCCAGGTTCAATTTTAGCCTCGGGTGACTGCCTTTTATGGAGTTTGCACATTCTCCCTGTGTCTGCATGGGTTTTCTCCGGGTGCTCCGGTCTCCTCCCACCATCCAAAGATGTGCAGGTTAGGTGAATTGGTCACGCTAAATTGCCCATAGTCAGGGGTGAATATGGGGAATGAGTCTGGGTGGGTTACTCTTCGGAGGGTCGGTGTGGACTTGTTGGACCGAAGGGCCTGTTTCCATACTGTAGGGAATCTAATCTAAATCCTGACAATGCATGGAGTGGAATTTTAAATTCAAAAAGACTCTGGAGTTAAGAGTCTAATGACGACCATTGTTGGGGGAGAACCCTGTCGGGCCCACTAATGTCCATCAGATTGCTGTCCTTGCCCATACTGACTGACATATGACTCCAGACCCACAGCAACATAGAATCATAAAATCCCTACTGTGTGGAAGAAGGTCATTCAGCCCATCAAGTACAAGCAGCATCTCACCCAGAACCAGCCCCCTCTCCTAACCCTACACTTCCATGGCCAATCCAACTAACCTGCACATCTCTGGACTGAGAGAGGAAACTGGGGCACCCAGAGGAAACCCATTCAGACAGAGGGAGAACATACAAATTCAACACAGACAGTTGCCTGAAGGTAGAATCAAACCCAGGTCCCTGCCGCTGTAAGGAAGTGGCGCCAGCCACTGTGCCACCCATTCCTCATCTCTAATCTAAATATCTAACCCCTTATTCCCAGACTGGGACTCTGCTTTAGAATCCCCAGGTACGGGTTCATCCTTCCAAAATCTACCCTGTCAGGGCACTGGAGAATTTGAAATGTTTCAGTGAAATCTCATCCCAGCCTTCTGAATTCTAGGGAATCCTGACCCAGTCCCCTCTCTCAATCATTAGGCAATCCCTCAGCCCGTCACATGAACTGTGGCTGGGTTTGATCATCTCAGTAAGAGTTTCAAGGAGGGAAGGAGAAAGAAAGACTCGTTCTGCTTTGAATCGATGCTAAAAACTGAAAAAGCAGGAAAATATTGTCACTAAGTATGGTTCACATTCTCTTACTTTTCATCAAAGTGCTGGGTGAGGTTTCTTATGAATTTCAGGAGGTCACTGGTGGTGTCCTTATATTCTTTATTCCTGCCTTGTCTCTTGTTCATGTCATTTAAGAGGACGGAGTCAACTGAGAAGGAAATGAACAGCAGAGTTTGTTTTCTCTGTTGATTAAATTCACCTTGCTTGCTCCTCTGAGCATCTGAAGAAAGGGCGAGGCTCTGAAAGATTATGTTTTCTACTAAACCTGTTGTTCTAATAAATCTGGTGTCGTATGATTTTTGACCTTGTCCTCTGATCACATTCGGGTTGTGCCCACGGGCACTGCATGTTCTTGCTTCTCCAGTCCACGAGGTGGCGATCTTGACAATGGATTTCACAATGGTCTCCATCAGAGAGGACCCACAAATCAGGGACAGAGACCAGAGATTACAGGCTCCGCAGTCCCAGATCCGAGCACAACGGGCCCCATGGCATCCCAGGTACCGCTTGTTGCGTCCCGGACCCTGTACATAATGCAAATGGTGCAACTGATCCTTCTGATTTTTCCCAACCTCACCAGGTCTCCACAATCATTGAGATTCGTTAAATGCAGCATTTGCCAATTAAGGATCCTGACTGATGGGAAACAGACTGAAATGGGTCAATAATACAGTATTGGGGAGTTACAGACACAGATTGCCAAGTGGAAATCTGATGCTGTGGCTCTAACAGAGATCGGGCGGGACTAGGGATTCCTGGATACAAGGTGATCAGTAAAGATAGGAAAGAGGGAAAACTGCGAGAAGTGGTGGGATTGCTCTGGGCCCAGACAGTACTGACCAACCTTAGGCCCTGAGATATGATGGAGATGAAGGGTGAACTGTGCCGGGCTTTAACTCACTGTTACCAGAGTAAAACAGGGATTATCCATTTCACAAGTGAGTAAATGGAATTAACAAACCAGGTGCATGTGAAACACCCACCCCATCCCTGAGAGAGGGGGGACAAGAACAGGGACATTCTCAGACAGAAAGGATGCTAAAAATGGTATCACCCCGAGAGCGAAGGGTGGGGTGGGATAGTGACAGCGACACCCCCCAGAGAGTGAGGAAAGTAACACTGACACATTTAAAACTGTATTATCATAAGCGAGAATTAAAACAGACACCCACTCCACCAAACGGTGTTGATGATGCACTGTCTTCATCAAAACACGTTATCAAAACCTCTTCATAACACGTCAGGGGAGAGAAACATTGAAAACTGTATTATCACGAGTTACGGTCCATTTAAATCTTGGACCATGATGGTAAATGTTCCCAGCCGTAAACAACACTGGTGTATTGACATCATTATCTTATTAAACAATATTAAGTCCTCGGCCAAACATTTTCCTGCAGACAGTGTATTTAAAATATCAAGAGGCTTTCCGCATTGTTGGTTTGATCAGTGACGTAGCAAGGAAGCAGCAGCTGCCCCATGAACTCCAACAAAAGAATGAGAACAGGCTCTTCATACAGAGCTGGCTCCCGAGAATCCAATTCAAAAGCAGGGACCAAAGAACAAGGAACAATACTGCACAGGAACAGGCCCTTCAGCCCTCCAAGCCTGTGCTGACACATTTTGCCCTTCCATACTGAAACTTCACCTACAGGATTCATATCCCTCTATTCCCTTCCTATTCATGCATTAGTGCAGGTATTTCTTGAATACTTCTATTGTGTCTGCTTCCAGCCCCTCCTCTGGCAGTGTGTTCCAGGTACTCAACTCCCTTTGTGTGAAATACTTGCCTCGCACATCTCTTTTAAATTCCCCCGCCCCTTGAACCTCTGTTCCCCAATAATTGACCCCTCCACCCTGGGGATAAAAAGCCTCATATTCTCCACTCCACACATCCCATTCACAACTTTAAAAACTTCTATCAGGACACGCCTCATTTTTCCGCATTCCAGTGAAAACAAACCCAGTCTATTCAACCTTTTTTCAGGACTACTATCCACCATACCAGACAATATCCTGATAAACATTTCCTGCACCATCTTCAAAACATCCACATTCTTCTGGTAGTGTGATGACCAGAACTGTGTACAATATTCCAAGTGTGGCCGAACTAATGTTCAATAAAACTGCAGCATAACTTGTCTATCCTTATACTCAATGCCCCTTGCAATGAAGGCAAGCATGCCGTAACCCTTTTTTATTGCCTTACCTCCCTGTGCTGCCACCTTCAGTGATCTGTCAACATACACATCCAGATCCCTCTGCATATCAATACTCCAAAGGATTCTGCCATACACTGTATAATTCCCACCTGTCCATCACCTTTCAAAATGCATCACCTCACATTTGGCTGGATTAAACTACATCTGCCATTTTTCTGTCCATGCATCCAACTGATATAATATCCTGTTGTATCCTCTGACAATCCTTCTCATTATCTGCAACTCTACCAATCTTTGTATCAACCGTAAACTTACTCATTGGACCAGCTACGCTTTGCTCCAAATCATTTATGGAGATCATGAACAGCAGAGTTCCCACCACTGATCCCTGTGGAACATCACTAGTCACAGCCCTCCATTCTGAAAACCGTTCTTCCATCGCTACCCTTTGTCTCCTGTGACTAACCTAGTTCTGTGCCCAATGCTGGGAACATTTTAGACAAGACACCTTGTTGTCAGCTTGTTACTGCAACTTGATCCAGTTCATCCAGAAAGAGAAAAAGGACAATGTGAAGATTGTTGAATGGGCCCCTACACCTGGGCCTGAGGCAGGAGCCCAAGCTCCAACACACTGGCCTCACTTCACACCAACCTTCACACAGTGCGGTGTCATGAACTCAGGCCATCAATCCCTCTGGGACCGGGACGGAGTGACGGAACAGGGACAGTGTCGAAGAGTCAATAAGGATTAAAGCAAGATGGAGAGGGTGTGTTGGAAAGTGCTTATTGGAGGAAACATACGTTGTGATACCCAATACTGACAATGTCTACGTGTATCACAGAATGAGAAAAAAGTACAATCTGAAGACAATCTAAAGTCACATCAATGTATTTCTTTTTGATATATCATAGCATGCAGGGCATTTTCATTGTGGTATCCTGATTCGAGAGCTGTACTCTCTCAGATTGAGCCGGTTGGATCCTCGCAGAGCCCCAGTTATTTGTACTGTTCAGTAATGTGGGGATACCGATGGTGGACTGGGGTACACCTGATGAGGGAGCAGTGCTTCAAAAACTTGTGATTTCAAATGAACCTCTTGAGCTAGAGCCTGGTGTTTTGTGCTTTCTGACTTTATATTGTGCAGGCACAGTGAAACAGCTGCCTTCCAGTAACTATAGAGTACTTGCACTGCAGCTGAGGATTATGGGTAACGACTCCTTCCATTAGCCATGAATAAACCCGCAGTCATTCCAGTGGATTCCAGTGGGAATGACCTGTCAGTTGCTTCCCAGATATTACATGGTTCACCATCGTCATCTCCAGGACAATTCGGGAAGAGCAACAAATAAGCGACACGTCAACGCCCGCCCTATCCCAGGAGAAATAAAAATAAATGGCATCCAATTCAAATGAACAAACTGGTGAGGCTTGAATTCATCTCTTTGAAAGACTGGAGCGTCGCCCAGAAACAGAGCCTTGAAATGGGTGAACCTTGAAATGGGTGTCAGACTGAAGGGTGGAGTGTCCTTCGGATTAGCAGTGGGATCAGCAAAAAAATAATTATACGCAAAGATCTAACAAACAGCCATCAAAGCGTGCCACCAAAGTGCAAAGATCAGTATTTGAAGCTCCATGTCTCCATCTCCATCCTTGCTTGTTGCTCTTCCCTAATTGTCCTGCAGAGGGCGGTGGTGAGCCATGTGTTTCTCGAAGAGGATCTGACAGAGGGACAAGGTCATGTCCTCGGCCTGAGCACAATTGCCTGACCTGCTGTGCTTTCCCAGCCCCACACTTCTCGACTCCAAGCACAACTATCTCTCAGGAGAATGAGCTGTGGCACAAGAGGAAACGTGAGAGTGTTGGAAAGGCACCGACAGCCTGGTCAGCCTGCAGAGGGGCAGAAACAGATTTGATAATTAAGCTGATATCCTTCTGAGCTGAGATGCAGACTCAGGCTTTCAGAGCCACACAGTTTACATTGTTACTGACCGTGGCTCCATGGGCAAAGCTCCTGCCTCATCGTCAAAATGGTCATCGGGTTGAAACCCACCTCAGAAATGAGAGCACAGAATCCAGGCTGAGACTGCGGGGCACTGCTGAAAGTTGCACAGTCTCTGGCTCCATCATTTGACGCTCCACCACCACCACACCCTGACCACCCCCACCCCCACCTCAGGGGGCTCGACAAGATCCCATTCTGAAAGATTCCTCGGGTCTCCTCTCACTATTCAACTAGTGCCAACAAAACAGATATGTCTCGTCATTCATTTCCTGCCTGCGGGACCTCACCATCTTGTCCGTGAACGTGACTGCTCTGTGCTCGCAGCTTTGAATATTCTGAGATGATTAAAAGAAAACTGCACCAACAAGAGTTCTTTCCTCATTATCGTGTAAAAGGGGAGCAATTAGCAAGAGAAAATGCACACCGAGCGCAAACACTGAAGCTTCAGCTGAAAGGCTTTTTGCACCATGTTAACCTGCTCCCTGGGCATTTCCTTCCAATGTCTGAGATGGTTATCAGGCTGGGATGGAGACTGACAGATCACATGGAATCCTTCAGGCAAGGTACACAAGGGCACAGTCCAGGCTTGCTTCAAACATTGAAGGGCTGGGAGATTCTCCGTGGCAGCTTCTCATGCACATCCTCCATGGAATTATCACAGACTTTACTGAAATTGAATGAACTCAGAGAGGGGAAGGAAATGGGAAGAATTAACCAGACAAGGGTGAGCATCAAGAGAGGTGGGAGTGTGTGGAAGATTCAGTGCCATTAAAATTCCCAACTGGATTTCACAAGGAAAACTCAAATCGTTACTAGGATATAACCGGGAGAATCCTCAATGACATAAATAGGCTGAGTGTCAGAGACCCTGAGCCTCTGGTGCCTGACTCTCTATGAGGCATTATAGTTAAGGACTGTTCATGTGTCAATAAAGGGTGACATGTGGTTGCATCATGATGAATGACCAGAGAGGTACAGATTAAAGATAAATGGCTGAATGTTAAGAGGGAACATAAGGAAACACATTTTCACCCAGAGGGTGGTGGCAGTCTGGGGCTCACTGCCTGTAAGGGTGGTTGAGGCAGAAGCTCTCCCATAACATTGAAGTATTTCGATGTGCAGCTGTGATGCCAAGGCATACAGGGCTACGGCCAAGTACTGGAACATGGAATTAGAATAGTGAGGTGGTTGTTTGACTGGCTTTGGCTCATTGGGCCAAAGGGCCTTGTTCTTGTAGACCTGTTGTAGATGTCTGACTCTGCCAGGACTCTAACAATGGGGCTGACCCCTACCTGCCATTTGAAAGGCCGAGCAAGCCACTCAGTTTCAGGGCAGTTAGAGATGGGGAACAAATGCTGGTCTTACCAGTGACACCCACATCCCAGGAAAGGATAAACAGCCTCAGTGGTAACACCATCACCTGAACTTGCAGGTTTCAAGTCCCACTCCAGAGACTGGAGCACTATCCTGAGGCTGGCAAAGGCAAAGATGCCATCTGCTGGATGATCGGTAAAACCACTGCCTTCTCAGGTCAATATGAATGTAAGGGCTTTCCGATCATCTCAGACAAAATCGCCCCCAGTGTGCTGACCAATACTTCTCTTATAACCAATCCCATTAAAACAGATACAGAAACAAAATACTACAAGTCTCAAGTAGAAGTGCGATGCTGGAGAAAGGGAACAGGTGCAGCCTCTGTGGGGAGAGGAGTTAACTTTTTGGGATTCAGTGATGTTTTATCAAAAAAGCAGCAGCATTTTATTTTATTCCATTTTAAGTTGTTTTATATTATTTTATTTAAATTTTGTTTATCAAATTTTAGCCCGTTTGATTGGCACCACTTCCACACACATCCATTCCCTCCACACCAACACACAGTAACATCTGTGTGTACTATTTACAAGATGCACTGCAATAAATTCATCAAAAGTCCTGAGACAACACCTTCTGAACCCATGATTACTTGAATCAAGATGGACAAGGGCAGCAGATACAATGGGAACATCACCCCAGCAAGTTCCCTCTAAGCTATTCACTAGTTTGACTTGGAAATATCATCACTGGGTCAGAATTCTGGAATTCCCTTCCTAAGGACATTGTGGGTCTACCTACAGCACCATCTTGTCCAGGACAATTAAAGATGGACAGTAAAAAGGCTGGTAAACGTAAGAGTAGGTGTGATTTGGGACCAGAAAGTGAGACTGTGATGTTTCAGTTATTCCTGGACATTGGTGTGATCACATCTCAAATAATGTGTGTAGTTTTGGTCTCCTTATTGAAGGAAGAATATAAATGCATTGGATGTGTTTCAGAGGAGTTTTACCCGATTGATCCTTGGAATGAGTGGGCTGTGTGATGAGGAAAGATTGGAAAGGCTGGCCTTGTTCTCACTGGGGTTTTCCTATCCCATTGTATTCTCCAACTCCCTATCTGCCTCCCTCACAGGTCATACCCTCCTGCCCCTTACTACATGTGGAATTGAACTGTGCAGTCCTGAGGCCTATAGCTTCATTCTAGAACTAAGTCTCCAGGTATCTCTGGCAATCCCTGATATATCACTGCTTTTTCAATTCAGCATTCATTCCAAACTCCCTGAATCGGAGTTCCTGTAGTTTTATACATCCACTGCAGATATATTTACCCTGAATCATTTCAATGCAATAAAGAAATGTTGATCTCACTTACAAATGAAACATATCCATTCCTTCATTAGAGCAGTAATTGTCTTCAGTCTGTTTTGAAGTTTCAGTACTTTCCATTTATTAACCTTCCCTAATGGACATGTCCTGAAGCAGTCTATTTATACAGCCCCTCAAACTAAACAAATCCCAGATTCCTATTTTCTTGTTTATCATTTTGTTTCATTCAAACCAAGTGCATGTGCAGGCTCCCAGCAGCTGAAGTGACAGTTCCAAATCAGTTTGAAAAAGCAAAGGTAGACTCCTTCCCCCAGTTCACCGAACTCCCACACTGACCAAACCTCCCAGCATTCCCCTCTGTGCTGGCTGCACTCAGTGCGAGCTGCAGTATTAAGGCTGCTCTGTATTTATACTGTTTCTGATTTATATCACTCCATTCTGTTGTGTAACTGTTCAGGATCTGGGTTAAGCTCATTCATTTCTCAATCGTAAGCTTCCTTCATTCAGCCTGAGAGACACTTCACATTTGCAAACAGGAAATATGACTTCAATGCTGGAATCTGTTCTCAGGATTGATGGGCTCGATGATTTGATTCAGTGAAATAACTTCGTCTCATCTCTTCAGGGGTCGACATTTCAGGTGTAACTCTTCTTCAGGAAGGGGGGATAGGTGTCAGGGGAGTTGCAGATAAAGGGGTGGGTTGGAGCAAGGTGGTGAGGTGGGGATAGGTTGAGAAAGATAGAGAGTGTGACCTGATTGGTCGATGAATCCAGAATCACCCCTCCCTTCGACCAACCGGGTCCTATCCTCTACCTATCTTCATCTATCCCCACCTAACCAACCTGCCCCCACCACTCCCTTTATCTGCAGCTCCCCCAACACTCACCCACCCCACTTCCTGAAGAAAGGTTATACCTAAAACGTCGACTTCTCTTCCTCCTGATGCTGCCTGGGCTTGCTGTGTTCTCACAGCCTCCTGTTTGTCAACCTTGGATTCCAGCATTTGCAGTTTTTTATTTGTCTCTAATCTCTTCAGGGGCCAGGATGAGTGTGAGGAGATTGGGTTTTGGTGGAACTACCCACAGACTCAAGTCAAAAGAAGCAAAGCAAGAAAGGCACGTGGATTGAATACAAGGGGGCAAATTGTGAGCAAAAAGTAATTGTTACCAGTTTAGCAATTTCAAAGGAGAGAGCGACAACATTGAATTGCTTCTGGTGTCATCCTCTGTGCCCTAACATTTCACAGAGCCAGCTCCACATCCTTCCATTGGCTTTGTCATTGGGAGTGAACAGTTCCCTTCCCATAGCCCTTTTTAAAATGTCCTGTCCCAGAGAGGCAGAGAATACTTCACCTTTTCTGGGAAAGATAGAGAAATATATGATGTCAGGGTCTGACAGAAGGATGTGTTCCATCTGTGGATTCTGGAGACAGATCACTGAGATATTCCTCACTCCCATCAACACCTGACTTTACTCCAACAACAGTTCCTATTCTTCATTATAAAGTACCAGTTTCAGACTGGACATTTCACACCAAGCCCCCATTTCCTCACATTGGAATCAAGAATCAAACTTGCCCCATCTCAGGATTGCCCTCTGAATGTGGTGTCAGTGTGTTAATGCTGTGTTTGAATGAAAGAGCCACAGTGGAATTTGTGACTAAGTCAAACGGGTTTCTGAGCCACCAGCAGCCTCCCCACTGTGTGAGGGTCTGTTTGGATAAGATTTCAGCCCCATGGGTTCCCACTGATACAAGAGCCATGGAGTGAGATTGCTGAAGCCACGTGTGGACTGAGGAACACAACAGGCAGGACAATGAGCTGCTCTGGAATCCACCCTGAGCCCTGGATGATCCTCACTGAGATGGCCCAGGGGCTACAGAATATGACAGCAGAAGATTTATCATTGATGGTCCTCCCCAGCCGTGACTCCCAGATGCCCCCGGACTGAACATTCTCAATCTGACCCTATGGACACACGGGGCAATTCCGTCCCATTTGAAGAGGAAAGAAAACCCAGGTCTAATTTATGGAATATTTATTTCTCAAACCTTGTGGAATTGTTATTCTGAGTAACAAGAGCCTGCTGGTCATATTCATCAATACAGGGTTCCCAATAGCACTGGCTCACAAACAGTTGAGTTGAATTTCTTGGCCTGGGATCTTGCTGTGCCTAAGGGATGGGTGAGGGAATTTCCATCAGATTATTGTGTTCCCCAGTGTCCCTTCCTGCCTTCCTTATTTTCTCCATTTATTGGGAAAGAATTCCTTAAGACCCTGCATTCCTTCTGAAAGTACCCCTTCTGGACACAGTTGTAGAATTGCCCTCCTGCTCCAGGGACCTCATTACCCCCTTGATTCTCCCCCTCTTGTTCCAGACCTTGAGGGTGGAGGTTAACACTTCACACACCTTTCCCTGAGGTTTCAACTCTGGCCATTCCCAAAGCACACACGAGACAGAGACTGAATCTTCTTCATCTTTATTCCCTTTTCCAGATTGACATTGACAGAAAACAGACTGTAATTAACAGCCCAGACAGAGGAAGCTGCACAAATTCACAGCCACAATGGAGCTTGAGGAAAACACTTGTGGAGATTTTCTCAATGACATAAGAATCCTGTCCCTTTAAACAGTGAGAGAAGCTTAAATTGGAACTGGCAGCTGAGCAGGAAGGAGATCTGGTTTACTGAAGCAGAGACTTCTGAGGTTCACATTGTTTTGTACAGCTGACAGTTTTCAGCATCTTCGAGAGGTTTTCCTTGGCATCACGAGTCTTCACTGTCCAATCAAACACTCCCAGAATGGGTCAGCATGGGGTTTGATACAGAGTAAAGCTTGTTTTTGATGATCCCAATGACCTGCCTTAACCCTTGAACCTCAGAAATGTCTCTGAGCCAGTCCTGAGAAGGAAGAGAGTTGAACTTCGGTGCTGACAATGACTTTTATCCTGCCAGCTCAGCCCTGTTCTATTTAAAGTTGTGTCTCCTCTGTGGACTGTCTCAAACACTCTACACACATTCTGATCTCCTGATGCTCTTGCTGAGGGGAGAGGGGACGGTCACGTGGGTGAGGGCACAGGAGAAGCGAGCATTGGACTCCCAGTCAGACCCAGAGAGGGTCAGCAGGCTGCTGACACTGTAGGTGCTGTCCGAAGCTCGCAGGTAGTTGCTGGTCTAAACCCTGTCCGAAATGACTGCACCGTCCTTCTTCCACTGCACCTCAAGCTCATCAGGATAGAAGTGATTGGCAAGGCATACCAGGGTGGCAGTGCCCTTGGCATTGATCTGCTCTGGGGAGGGGGGCAGCAGGGTCAGCTTGGGCTGAGAGTTTTCATGGCCTGAAAGACAAGACAAACAATTTTAATCCCTGCCATTCAAAGGGATTTCAACTCTGAACATTCACTGGCAAAACAATCCATTTGAACATTTGTATTCAATACCTAACAGACCCCATAAAAGGACAGGGCCTTTTAAAATTGCTTCTTGGGATGTGACTGTCACTGACAGGGCGAGCATTTATTGCCCATCCCTAATTGCCCCTGAGAAGGTGATGGTGAAAGAGAAGGGACAGTTTTGGATCATTCTTTTGGGAATGAATGTGGGCAGCTGGAAGGGCTCTCAATGGGGGAGCATTTGAGTGACAGTGATCAGAACTCAGTGAGATTGAGAGTAGGGATGGAAATGGAGAATCATGGAGCAAGTGGAAAAGTTTTCATTTGGGAACAAAACCATTTTACTAAACTGGGCAGGGATTGGGTAAAAGTGGCTGAAAGACAAAATGCAGGGGGGAAATTAACCAGGACCTGAGGAAAGCACAGAGCTGACAGGATGAAATGTGTCCAAATGAAGTCAGGGAAATCCCAGTGATGTTTATAATCACAGAAACAACAAGAGAATGAAGGAATGTATGAGGGCCATTCGAGAGCAGGAAGGGAACTTGTGTGCGGTGGTGGGAGATGGAGCAATGGTTCCTCATGAAAACTTCCAGTCTGTTTTCACAAAAGAGAGGGACAAAGCAGAAACTGTAGTTGAGGAGGAGGACTGTGCAATATTGGATCTGCATCTTTCACATCTGAAAGACTCCCAGTTCATCCAAAGAAAAGAAAGATTCATACTGTCCCAAAGACATTTGCAGACAGACTTGTTTGAAATATGGTCACTGTTGTAATGAAGGAAATGTGGAAGCCAGATTGTACACAGCAAGATCCCACAAGTAACAATGAGCCCAGGAACATTTTGAGAGATATTTGTTCAGGGATAAATATCAGCTTGAGTACGATTCAAAGAAAAAGTAACTGGAACAGTTGGATGGAAAATGAGAAAATGAAAGTTAAGGGAGAAGGGAGGAATACTGGTTAGTGATGGGATTGATTGTTACCAGAAAATAAAAGGAAAGGGACAGAGTATTGTGAATGTCATATTGTACTGAGGGAACTTAAAAGTGCAGGAAGCTCAATATAGAACAAACTTAAAGGCTTTGTCTCTTAATGCATGACCCATTCGGAATAATGTAGACAAAGTGATACCACACAAACCAATGTAAATAAAGCTTCTGAGGAATTTAAACTAATTAAAGAAGGTAGGGACTCAGGACACTTTATTAAAGCATCCAGACCAAGTAATAGGATAGGGAGTAGGGAAAGAATCTGGAATCGAATTTGAGGCACCACAGGGTGGAATGGTAGATCAGTGGGTAGCACTGCTGTCTCACAGCTCCGGAGACACAGACTCAATTCCAACTGACTGTCTGTGTGTGGAGTTTACACATTCTCCCCGTGTCTACTTGGGTTTCCTCCCATTGTCACAAAGATGTGTAGGTTAGGAGGATTATCCATGGGTATTGTAGGGTGGGTGGGATGCTTTTTGCAGGTCAGTATGAGCTGAATGGCCTGCTTCCACACTGTAGGGTTTCTATGAATTCTAAAAGAGATAACTATGAGAAGGAGACAGTCAATGAACAACTGACGGTGTTGTACTTCGATGCATTAAGTATATGAAACAAGGTAAATGAGCCTGTAGCGCAGGGACGTGGCTGCAAGGGGATCAGGGCTGGGAACTAAATATCCAGGGATGCACATCCTATTGAAAGGAAATGCAGGGGGATAGAGGGTCAAGTGTGAAGGAGGAACTGAAGGTAATCCTTGTTAGTCAGGAAATGGTCTTGGAGAAGCTGATGCTATCAAAACTTAATATGTCCCCAGGGCCTGATGCTCTGCAACTCAGAGTCCTTAAGAAAGTGAGTGTAGAAATAATGGGCACATTGGTGATCATTTTCTGGCATTCTGTCGACTCTGACAGAGTTCCAATGGACTAGACAGTATCCAATATAACCCCACTTTTTAATAAAAGGAGGGAGAGTGAAAATGAGGAATTATACATGAGGAAAACACTGGAGTCAGTTATTAACGATACAATAACCGAGCATTTGGAAAGCAGTGACAAGATCGGTCCAAGTCAGCATGGATTTACGAAAGGAAAATCAGGCCTGACACATCTTCTGGAAGGTTTTGAGGATGTGTTCAGTTGCGAGTGGACAAGGTTGAATCAGTGGACAACAAAAACAAAAATTGATGAAAAATTTTGGCAGATCTGGCAGTATCTGTGGAGAACAATCAAAGTTAGAGTTTCAGATTGAGTGACCCTCCCTCAGAACTCAGTGGATATTGTGTATCTGGAATTTCAAAAGGCTTTTGACAAGGTCCCATACAAGAGATTAGTGAGTTACATTAAACCTCATGATATTGGAGGTAATGTATTGACATGGAGAGAGAACCCGTTGGCAGATAGAAAGCAGAGAGTTGGAATAAATGGGTCCTTCTCAGAGTGGCAGGCAGTGATGAGTGGGGTACCACAGAGTTCAGTGCTGGGACCCCAGCTGTTCACAATATTGATAAACGATATGGACAAAGGAATTGAATGCAATCCCTGCAAACTTGCAGATGACACGAAGCTGGGTGACAGTATGTGGTGTGAGGAGGATGCTAAGAGGCTGCAGGGTTACTTGGACAGGCTGGCTAAGTGGACAAATGCTTGGCAAATGCAATATAATGTGGGTAAATGTGAGATTATCCATTTTGGTGGTAAACAGGAAGTCAGATTATTAATGAATGGTGGAAGTTTAGGAAAAGGTGAGGTGCAATGAGAGCTGGGTGTCATGGTGGAACAGTCACTGAAAGGGGGCATGCAGGTGCAGCAGGCAGTGAGGAAAGCTAATGGTATGTTGGCCTTCACAGTGAGAGGATTTGTGTATTGGAGTAAGGATGTCTTGCAGAATTAAACAGGGCCTTGGTGAGGCCTCACCTTGAGTATTGTGTGCAGTTTTGATCTCCTAGGATCTGAGGAAGGACATTCTTGCTATTGAGGGAGTCCAGCGAAGGTCCATGAGACTGATTCCTGGGACAGCAGGACTGACATATGATCGACTGGGCTTGTACTCTCTGGGATTTAGAAGAATGAGGGGAATCTCACAGAAACATGTAAAATCCTGATGGGATTTGACAGGCTCGATGCTGGAAGAATGTTCCCGATATTAGAGAAATCCAAAACTCGGGGTCAAAGATCACAAATACGGGCTAGGTTATTCAGATGTTGTGAACCTGTGGAATTCTCTACCACAGAAAGCTCATGGGGCCAGTTTGTTAGACATATGTCAAGAGGGATGTGACACTTGCAGCTAAAAGGATCAAGGGATATGGGGGAGAGTGGGAATGGGATACGGAGATTGCATAATCACTCATGATCATATTGAACGGTGATGCAGGCTCTCAGGGCTAAGTAGCCTATTCCTGCAGCAATATTCTATGTTTCTATGTTTCTAATGATCTGTAGATGGGCAGGTTGGGGTGTTGGGGAGCGGGTTTACTCTGTCAGTTAGAATTGAAATTACATCGACAGCAAGAGGAGATATAATGTTAGACTGCATAGCATTTGTGTGAATCAACTTAAGAAACCACAAAGGAACAAAGACCCTGATGGGAGTTATGTACAAACCTCCTCGCAGTAATCGGGATGTGGATCAGAAAATAAATCAGGAAATAGAAAAGGCATGTAAGAAAGGGATTATTACAATAGTCATGGGGACTGCACTATGCAGGTGGACTGGGAAAGTCAGGTTGGGAATGGATCTCAAGGAAAGGAATTCATGGAATGTCTATGAGAGGCTTTTTTGGAACAGTTTGTGGTAGAGCCCCGAGGAAACAGGTAATTCCGGATTCGGTGATGTGTAATGAGGCAGCTCTGATTAGGGAACTGAAGGTGAATGAACCCTGAGGGGGCAGTGACTATAATGTGATACAATTCACCCTGCAGTTCGAGAGGGAGATGCTGGAATTCGATGTAGTAATAGGAGTTAATGACAAGTTAGACAAAGGAGAGCCAATGGACATGATCTATTTGGATTTCCAGAAGGCCTTTGACAAGTTGCCACACAGGAGGTTGCTAAATAACATAAGAGCCCATGGGGTTTGGGGCCCGGTACTGGCATGGATAGAGAGTGGGAATAAATGGGTCTTTTGCAGGATGGCAGCTGGTGCCTAGTGGAGTTCAGCAGGGGGCAGTGTTGGGACCTCAGCTATTCATGTAACAATTAATTACATATTAACGATCCGGGAAAAGGAACTGAGGGCATTGTTGGTAAATTTGCTGAAGACACAAAGATGAGGGGAGGGACAGGCAGAGTTGAGGAAGCAGGGAGGCTGCAGAAGGATTTGGAAAGGCTCAGAGAGTGGGCAAAGAAGTGGCTGATGTAATACAATGTGGGAAAGTGTGAGGTTATGCCCTTTGGTTGGAAGAATAGAAGCTCAAACTGTTTTCTAAATGGGGAAATTCAGGATTCTCAAGTACAAGGGGACTTGGAAGTCCTCTTTCAGGTTACTCTGAAGGTGAACATTTTGGTTCAGTTAGCAATGAGGAAGACAAATGCAATGTTATCATTCATTTCAACTGAGTTAGAATATAAGAGCAGGTATGTCCTGCTGAGGCTGTATGAGACTCTGGTCAGACTGCATTTGGAATATTGTGAACAGTTTTGGGACCTGTATCTAAGGAGGGATGTGCTTGCATTGGGGGAGATCCAGAGGAGGTTTATAAGAATGAACTTGGGGGTGACAGCCTGGTCTGATGAGGAGCGGTTGAGGACTCTGGCTGGTTACTTCATGGAGTTCAGAAGAACATGGGGAGATCACATTGAAACTAACAGAATACTGAGAAGCCTGGATAGAGTGGACGTGGAGAAGATGTTTCCACAAGGAAGAGAAAATTGGGCCAGTGGGCACAGCCGCAGAGTTAAAGGATAACCCATTACTGTGGTGGTGAAGTCATTGAGTGTATTTAGGACAGACATTGATAGGTTCTTGACTGGCAAGGCAATCAAACATAATGGGAAGAAGGGAAGACAATGGTCTTGAGAAACACATCAGCCATGACCAAATGGCACAGCAGACTTGATGGGGTGAATGGCCTAATTCTGATATTTTTGAAGAGACTCTGCAAAACCCACGAACACTGAAAGCACTGGAGTGTGAGCCCTGCTGGAGCTGTTTGTCATCAGAACTTTGCCAAGAGGTAATCAGGGAATGGAGAGAGGTTCATCTTGTTCCATGTGGGAACTTCAGGATGCTTCCCAGCTCCTGGAATACCATGAGTACAGGAAGTGTGGTCAGTGACAGCAATTGGAGCTCCAGGTTTCGGATCTTGGAGCAGCAGCTGGTGTCAGTGTGGAGTATCCGTGAGGCTGAGAGCTCCGTGGAGAGCACGTTTCTAGATGTTGTCACTCTGCAGCTTCAGAGTATGCAGGGAGAGAGGGAATGGGGGAGCAGCAGACAGTCCAAAAAGGATCAGGCAGCTAGTACAGGAATCCCCTGAGTGCATCCCTCTCTCCAATCGGGATTCAGTTCAGAAGCCTGATGAGAATGATAGTTCATCTGGGGAATGCAGCCGGAGTCAAGTCTATGGCACCACGGTGGTGGTGGGGGGCTCAGCTGTACAGAGGGGGCACAAGGAAGACGCGAAGAGCGATAGTGAGAAGAGATTCGAGAGTGAGGACAATCGATAGGTGTTTCTGCAGTTGCAGATGGGAATCCAGGATGGTGTGTTGTCTCCCTGGTGCCAGGGTCAAGGATGTCACTGAGCTGCTATAGAGCACCCTGAGGGGAGAGGGGGAACAGGCAGCAGTTGTGGTCCACATCGGTCCCAGTGACAGAGGGAGGAAAGGGATGTAGTCCTGTAGTCAGAATTTAGGGAGCTCGGGAGGAAATTAGCAGCAGGAGCTCAAAAGTAGGAATCTCTGGATTACTCCCAGCGACCAATGCAAGTGAGAATAGGAATAGGAGGATAAGACAGGTGAATGTGAGGCTGAAAAGATGGTCCAGGAGGGAGGGTTTGAGATATTGGACATTGGGAATGATTCCATGGGAGATGCGACCTCTATAGACTGGATGGGTTGCTCCTGAACAGAGCAGGAATTGAGCTTCTTGTGGTGTGACTTGCTTGTGCTGTTGGAGAGGGATTAAACCAATTTGGCAAGTCTGAGGGAACCAGGAGGTAATATCAAGGAGGAACACCAAGGAAGACAGAATCCTGGGAGATAGATACACGAGAATGAGGAATAGTAACTTCTTGGGCAAGGTCAGAGTGAGGCAGAGAGTAATAAATTCTAAATCCGGTTGACTGTATGGGACTGCATACATGGACAACTGGTTAGTAAGGTTAGATCAAATGGGATCCAGGGAGAGCCAGCCAATTGGTACAAAATTGGTTTGATGGTTGGAGACAGAGAGTGGTGGTAGAAGGTTATTATTCAGACTGGAAGCCTGTGACCAGCGGTGTGGCAAAAGGATTGGTTCAGGGTTCGTCATTGTTCATCATTTATAGAAACAAATAAGATTGGGGAGTTACAGACACAGATTGCTTAGCGGAAAACTGATGTTGTTGCTGTAACAGATGAGGCTGAAATTAGGACAGGACTGGGTGTTCAATATTCCTGGATACAAAGCATTCAGGAAAGATAGGAAAGGGGGGAAAGAGTGAGAGGTGTGGGATTGGTTAAGGAGATCGGTGCAGAGCTCGAGAAAGAGGATGTCCCAGAGGGGTCAAGGACAGAATCGATTCGGTTCAAGATAAGGAACAAAAAGGTGCAATCAGTTTTTTCAGTGCAGTCTGTAGGTCACCAACTAATGGGAAGGATGGAGAGGAACAAACCAACAAGGGGTTTACAGTGAAGTGCAAACATTAGGGGGACTTTAATTACCAGAATATAGAGTGGGATAGCAATAGTATGAAGGGCAGAGAGGGCCAGAGTTGTGAGAGTGTGCTCAGGTGATTTTTATCCAACCATATGTTTCCAGTCCAATGGGAATGGAGGCTCTGCTAGACCTGGATCTTGGGAATGAGGAGGCTCAAGCAGATCAAGTGTCAGTGAGAGGACATTTAGAGAAGAGTGATCATTGTATCACATGGTTTAGGGAGACAGTGGAAAAAGACAAAGGACAATTCAGAGTAAAGTCAGGACCATGGATCGTATCCCGTGTATCACCTCCAAATGTCTCACACTTAGAAATTTCCATTTCTTGTTCAAACAAAATATGGATGAGTCACAAATCTAATATTTTACCGCAGAATTTACAGTTGAGAAAGACATGGAAGTGAAGAAATTTGGGAAATAAATGTTGATATCTTGAGAAGAGTCCTCATTACAGAAGAAGAGGTGCTGTAATCTGTTCTTAAAACTCATTAAAGTAGATAAATCCCCAGGACTGGATCAGGTCTATCGCAGCACTTTGTGGGAAACTTGGGAAGAGACAGCGACGCCCCTTGCAGAGATGTTTGTATCATCAACAGCCACGGGTGATGTGCTGGAAGACTGGAGCTTGACTGATCTTGTGCCGTTAGTTAATAAGGTCTGCAAGGAATACCCAGGGAATTATAGACCGGTGAGTCTGATACCAGTGGGGAGTAAGTTATTGAAGGGATTTTGAAAGATAGGATCTACACACATTTGAAAAGACAAGGATTGATTACGGATAATCCACATGGCTTTGTAAGTGGGAAATTGTGTCACAAATTTGAGTGAGATTTTTGAAGACATGACCAAGTTGATAACTGAAGGCAGAGTGGTAGACATTGTCTACATGGACTTTAGCAAGGCCTTTGACAAGTTACCACATGGACAACTGGTTAGTAAGGTGAGATCAAATGGAATCCAGGGAGGCAAGCCAATTGGTAAAAAATTGGTTTGATGGTTGGAGACAGAGAGTGGTGGTAGAAGGTTATTGTTCAGACTGGAAGCCTGTGACCAGCGATGTGGCAAAAGGATTGGTTCTGGGTTCATCATTGTTCGTCATTTATAGAAACAAATTGAATGAGAATATAGGAGGCATGGTTTGTGAGTTTGCAGATGACACCAAAATTGGTGGAATAGTGGGCATGATGAAGGCTATTTGAGAGTACATTTACATTCCATATTGAGATAATAGGGAGGTGTTGCATTTTGGTACAAAAACCAGGCCAGGGTTTACACAGTTAATTATGGGGCAATGGGGAGTGTTATCAAAGAGGGAGATCAAGGGGTAGAGGCATATAGTGCCTTGAAACTGGAGTCACATGTGGGCAGGGTGGTGAGGAAAGCATTTGGTTACAATTGCCAGTCAGAGCATTGGGTATAGGAGTTGGTCAGGCCACATTTCTGGTCACGCTGCTATTGAAAGGATGTCATTAAACTGGAGAGGGTGTAAAAAGGATGACAAGGATGTCACCGAAAATGGAGGGGTTGAGTCTAAGGAGAGGCTGGTTAGGCCTGGGCTATTTTCTTGGAAGGTCAGAGGCTACAGGGTGACATTTTAAAGGTTTATATAATCATCATGGGCATAGATAAGGTCTTTTCCCCAGGGAAGGGGAGTCCAAAACTAGAGGGCAGACGTTTAAGGTGAGAGGGGAAAGATTCAAAAGGGACCTGAGGTGCATCTCTTTCACATAGAGGGCAGTGCGTGTATTGAATGAACTGTGAGAGGAAGTCATAGAGGCGAGTCTGATTATAACATGGATAGGAAAGGTCGACAGAAATTTTAGCCACATGCAGACAAATAGGAATACAGGGAATAGATAAGGTGAATATTTCACGAAGGATGTGAATAGTTTGCAGACATGTGAAAAAAACGTGGAAGTTTCAAGGATGAATAATGCCAATTATGAAAATAGAACAGAGAAATTTGGACTGTCTTCCTTGGAGAAGAGAAGGCTGAGAGATGTGTTTGAGGAATTCAACATCAGGAGGGGTCTGGACAGAGTAAACAGGGAGAAAATGTTCCCAATTGAGAAAGGATTGAGAGGAGAGACCACAGATTGAAAGTAATTGGTAAAAGAAACAAAAGTGAGATGAAGAAAAACATTTTCAGCCAGTAAGTGGTTAAGGTGTGGAATGCACTGCCTGAGAGTGGGGTTGTTTCAGCTTCAATGAAGCATTCTGAAGGGAATGAGACTATTATCTGAAAAGGAACAATGTGCAGGGTGACAGGGAGAAGGCAGGAGAATGACACTCAGTGAATTGCTCATTCGGAGAGCCAGTACAGACAGGATGGGCGGAATGGCCTCCTTGTGCATTGTAGCAATTCTGTGATTGTGTGATTGAGCAGAGATAAAGCTGGGGGAGGTGGGACCTCGCTGTCTCACTGTGCTGCTGCTGCTGCTGCTGCTGCTGCTGCTGCTGAGGTCAGTGAGATCAGAGACTGGGACAGGGAGCCAGAGTTCACATCAAACTCTGCCCGTGTCCGTCACACTGAGACTGGCAGGATGCTACTCACTGATTTCACTCCATGCTGCAGGAATGGGACCACAGGCTGCAAATGGACAGAGCTCCTCCACATGGTGAGTAAAACTGACTGACTTATATCTTGTTGCTTAAAGGGAGCAATGGAACTAAAGAAATACAACTGGGCTCTGCTTTATAAAGCTGCAGCCTGTGAGAGTCTGACTGGGCGTTCCTCAGTATGTAAATGGCATCAGGCAGAGAGAGCCACGTCAGCCCCCCACACTTCCTCTTCTCTCTCTCTCTCTCTCTCTCTTGCTCATCCTTCCAAACTTCCTCCATCTCTTTTCCCTTTTTTCTCTTTCTCCCCTTTCTCTTGTATATGTTCCTGTCATTCATTGACTTACTCCCTCTTTTTCTATTTCCATTTCCGACTCTGTCCTCTCCCAATTATATAACCACTTCTATCTTTCCCTTTTTTCATGTATGTTTGACACTCTGTTGATCTCCCTTTCCTTCTGTGTTGGTTGATCTCTCTCTCTCTCTCTCTCTTATCATCCATTGCTCTCCTTCACTTATCTACCTACCTGTTTCCTCACTTGTTCTCTCCTCATACCCTCAGTCTTTCATTCTCTCACTCTCTCTTTGTCTCTGTCCCTCCCTCCTGTCACTCTCTAATTGATCTCTATGGCAGGCGCTATTCCGGGACATTGGAACACTGAAACCTGGGGTAGCAGTTAAATGCCTTGCCCTCTCACTCAATGTCACAATGTGAACCTTTCTTTCTCTCTCTCTCTTTCTCTCTGTGTGTTTTCTGTCCCTCTCTCAATCAGAAGCTCAATGACATGAACAGCATTTAACAAATCTATCCAGGTCATCAATGATCTAACAATACTAATCCCAGCTTGGCATTGAGGGAGAGGATCAGCCATGATCATATTGAATGATAGAGCACCCTAACCCTACTCCTGCTCCCTGTTTCTATCTTTGTATGTCTGTGTTATCTTCAATCTGCCCCTGGGTATTGATTCCTCTACTTATGGAAAAATTGCCTTCAACCTTACCATCTCTATCTCCCTCTATTTTGCTTTGCCTCTCCCTTTACTCATTTTACATTGCCTCAGACTCTCTCTGTCCCTTTCTCTCTTTCACACCCTGTCCATCTATCTCTATCTCTCTGACTGTCTCTCTCTCTCTCTCTCTCACACACACACACACTCCCTGCCTCTCTCTTTCTCAGAATGTCCCTGTTTCTATCTTTGTATGTCTGTGTTATCTTCAATTTGCCCCTGGGTATTGATTCCTCTACTTATGGAAAAATTGCCTTCAACCTTACCATCTCTATCTCCCTCTATTTTGCTTTGTCTCTCCCTTTACTCATTTTACATTGCCTCAGACTCTCTCTGTCCCTTTCTCTCTTTCACACCCTGTCCATCTATCTCTATCTCTCTGACTGTCTCTCTCTCTCTCTCTCTCTCTCTCTCTCTCTCACACACTCCCTGCCTCTCTCTTTCTCAGAATGTCCCAGTTGGCAACATTTAAATACAGGGTAAATCTCCCTCTGGAGAAGAAAGTGAGGTCTGCAGATGCTGGAGATCAGAGATGGAAATGTGTTGCTGGAAAAGCGCAGCAGGTCAGGCAGCATCTAGGGAACAGGAGAATCGACGTTTCGGGCATTAGCCCTTCTTCAGGAAGAAGGGCTAATGCCCGAAACGTCGATTCTCCTGTTCCCTAGATGCTGCCTGACCTGCTGCGCTTTTCCAGCAACACATTTAAATCTCCCTCTGCTCTGCCTCACTAATGGATGTTAACTCTTCACTCCAGAAGCATGTCTTTTCCTGGAGTAAGGTCCCATTTCTCACATTGACTAGGCATCAGCCTGTCTCAGGAAGATGGACAGATTCTTGTCAAATGAAAGGCAGTTCTGTGCTGTTGGCCTATTCTCACTGGGGACTGGTTTGGATACAAACCTCATTCCATGAAAGCCCAGCAGAGAGAGGAGATCCTCAGGTTATCAGTGTGAGCTGGAGGGACAAGACAGGCTCTGACCCACTGACCCATCCACAACATTGTCCAATCCCTTCCCTTCTCCTTCCCCTTTCACAGTCCGGTTCTGGGATGAAGCCAGGACCATCACACAATTACAACAGAAAAGAACTGAGGCCCACACCTACCATGGTGTCCATGACCCATTGGGACCCTCCAATAGCGAACAGGAAACATGGAATTCATTCCAACTGGTCCATCAAATACAGACCATTAAACATGGGCCTCTTTGCCACTGAACTCTCTCATGGAGATGAGTAAATATGGGCCTTCTTCCCACTGAACACTCCAACAGAGATGAGCAAACATGGACCTTATTCCTGTTGGGCCTTCCAGTAGAAACCAGGAAAGAAAGGCTTCCATTTCATTGAACTCTCCAGTAAATATGAACCTGTTTTAAACTGGACCCTCCAACAGAGACCAGTAAACATGCGACTTGTTGCAACTGGATCCTCCCGTAGAGACCAGTTAACATGGATCACATTGCCGTAGCAAGATTGGAACTTCGGAATGAGGAGCCGGAATAGGTAATTCAGCCCTTCAAGCCCATTTGCCGTTTAACATGACAATGGCTGATCTTATCCTCATTTCCACTTTCCAGACTGCTCCCTATTGCCCTCTATCCTGCTTTTCATCAGAAAGATATCTATTTCTTTCTTCAATCTGTTGATTGATTCTGCCTTCACTGCACTCTGGGGGCAGTGACTTCTACAGATTCACAACACTCTGAGAGAAGGAGTTACAATAGAACAGAATCCCTACAGTATGGAAACAGGCCATTTGGCCCAACAAGTCTACAACGACCCTTGAAAGAGCATTCCACCCAGACCCATTCCCCCTACCCTTTCCCTGTAACCCTACATTTGCCATGCCTAATGAACCGAACCTACACATCCCTGGACACTATGGGTAATTTAGCATGGCCAGTCCTCCTAGGTTTAACATCTTTAGATTATGGGAGGAAACCGGAGCCCCCAAGTGAAACCCATGCAGACAGGGGGAGAATGTGCTAACTCCATATATTTGCCTGAGAGTGGAATCAAACCTGGGTCCCTGGCACTGTGAGGCAGCAGTGCTCACCACTGTACCACTGTGCCACCTGTAGTTTCTCCTCATCTCACTTTTAAACCTACCTCCTCTCACTCTATATCTATGACCTATTGTTCGAGACTGGCCCACAAGAGGGAACATCTGTTCCATGCCTGCCCTAACAGTCCCCTTTAGCATTTTATATAACTCACTCAGATCTCCCGTCATGCGACTGGATTCCAGTGAGTATAAGCCCAAGCTATTCAGCCATTCCTGTACGACAGCCCTTTTATCCCAGGAATCAGTCTGGTGAACATCCTCTGAACTGCATCCAGTGCCACCATATCCTTCATCAAGTAAGGAGACCACAATTGGACACAATGCTTCAGATGTGGTCTCACCAATGCCTCACAGAATTGTAATAATATTTCTTTATTTCTGTAATCCAGTCCTTTTATAATAAATACCAAGATTCCAATTGCTGCAAGAAATACCAACATTCCAATTCCATGGGACTCAATTGGAACCTCCAACAGAGATCAGTAAACATGGGCCTCCATCCCACTGGAATGTCCAATGAACAGCAATAAGCATGGGCCTCTTTCCTACTGGATCCTCCAGTAATGGAGCTTCAAACCCCACATCCTCTCCATCACATAGGTCTCTTATTTCAAACTCTACAACATTGTTTGCCTCTGCACTACATCATCCCCTTGACCACAGAAATCCTTATTCCTGCTCATCCCACCTCGAAGCTCCATGATTCTGATGTCCTTTCTCAGCTTACTCCATTTGTGTTCCATAAATTCCAAATTGTCTGAAATGGAGTGGCCCCTTCCCTGCCTCACACGTAGGAGGAGATGGACAGATTTTATATAAGTAACGAGTTGAAACATTCTGGAAAGTGAATGTGGTCAGAATTGATCAAACTGATGATGGCTCCTGCAGTTGAATATCCTGCTGGCAAGCTCCAGCCTTTTACACACAGAATGGGGAAGTGTGTATGGTCGGGTATATATTGTAGCGCTCCATGGAACTATCCCTCAGCATCAAGTGTCCCTCAGGAGGGGAGAGGGAATGTTCAGGGTCCTGAGCTCCATTTCCCAGCCCAGGCAGTTTGTCTCCCAATGAATGAATAAGACGCCAATTTTGAGCCCAGGTTAGGGAAAAGTCTCTGCTGTGGACCCAGGTTTACAACAGGCAACTAGAGATTGAGCTGAAAAGGAAAGGTTTGCTGCGTTATGGAGAGAGAGGGGCAGTGGGATTAATTGGACCACTCACAGACATGATGGGCTGAATGGCCTCCCCCTGTGCTCGGGGGAGCAGATTTCGGACTGGATTAAGAAGGAACTTCTTCACTCAGAGGGTTGTGAATCTATGGAATTCCCTGCCCAGCAGAGTTGTTGAGGTTTCCTCAGTAAATGTTTTTGAAGCTAAGGTGGATATTTTTGAACAGTAAAAGAATTAAGGTAAGGGGGCGGGTAGGGGGAGATGAGGCCAGGAAAAGATCAGCCATGATCTTATTGAATGGCGGAGCGGGCTTGAGGGGCCAGATAGCCTACTCCTGCTCCAAGTTTTAATATCCTTATGTACTGTCAGATTCCAGGGAGTGCAGACAGTTCAGTTTTCTCCCGTCTCAGTAACAAACGTCCAGCTGCTCCGAGCTCCTTCTTTCACTTCCTCTCTTGGTGAAGTTTCAACTTTGCGAGCTGACAGTCTTTGCAGTTATTTTTTACACCGGGGCTTTCTGCTGTGGTCAGAATCTCTAATAATAAGTGTCCAATCAGTGACAATCACAGCAGCTAAGAGCAGTCAGGACTGAGGAGCCAGGCTCACTGGGAAACACATTGGGAAGATCAAAGCCATCCTCTTCAGATCCCACTAAAAACTTCATTCCTCTCACTGAGCACTGTCTGCTGCTCAACCAGACTCTTTACAAAAACGGAACAGTTCTAAAAAAGGTTCACTTGACCCAAAATGTTAACTCTGCTTTCTCTCCACAGATGATGCCAGACCTGCTGAGCTTTTCCAGCAATTTCTGTTTCTGTTTCTCATTTACAGCAACCACAGCTTTTTCAGCTTTTATTTAGTATCAGACTCCTTGCTATCTTGGCCTTATCTTTGAGGCTGATCTGAGCCCCAAATCCTCCATGTCACAAAGATCACCCACTGAAAATCTCTTTGCTTTGGGACTCCAAACATGATCAATCCAATGTTGTTCTGGCCCACATCACAGCCACTGCCCTCTGTAAACTTCAGCTCATCCCAAACTCTGCTGTGTGTATCCAAACTTGCACCAAGCCCCATCCCCATCCCCCATCATCCTCGCTAACCGACATTGGCTCCCAGTCAAACAACATCTCGATTTACAAATTCTCATCCTTATTCTCAAACCCTACCTGTCCTTCAACCCTCCCTATCTCTGTAACCTCCTCCGAGCTGCCTCATTCAGTGTGGTTAGCAATCTTGCATATATGGCTGTCTAATCCTTTATGCACATCATTGAGAGATATTGTGAAACACTGAGGTCCCAGCACAGATCCCTGGGGACACCACTATTCACATCTTGCTCATTGGAGAGCACACACATTATCCTTCCTCTCTGTCTCCTGCCTCCAAACTAATTCCTGACCCAAGGCAAATGTGTTTTCTCAATCAATATGTTTCCATGTTGATGAATAGTCTCTCAAACAGTGAAACTAGGAGCAGGAGTAGCCCTTGGAGCTTGTTCCGCCATTCAATGTGACAATGACTGATCATCCAACACAATCGCCTGTTCCCACTTTGTCCCTGTAACCTTTGAACCGTTCCACCCTGAGAACTATATAGTGCCCTTTCTCGAAAGCATTCAGCGGTTTGAGCTCAATTTCTTTCAGTGACAGAAACTTCCACAGGCTTCCCATTCACTGAATGAAAACATTTCTCTCCATCTCAGCCCTACATGGCCTTTCCCGTATCCTTAAATTGTAATCTTTGGTTCTGGACTCCCCAGTTATCAGGAACATCCTGCCTTATCCTGATAGGATTTTTGAGTTTTCAATGTGACCCCCCCTCAATCTTCTAAACTCCAGTGAATATAATCCTAACCGATCCAATTTTTCCTCAGATCTAAGTGCTGTCATCCCAGGAATCAGTCTGGTAAACCCTCGCTGCCCTCTCTCCACAGCCAGAACATCCTTCCACAGATAAGGAGAACAAAACTGCAGGCAATAGAATCATAAAGTTACACAGTACAGAAGAGGCCCTTCAGCCCATTAACTGTGTACCAGCCAAACGACACTAAACTTACACCATTCCCACTTTCCAACACGTGGCCCATAGCTTTAAATGTTACGAAATTTCAAGTGTTCATCCAAGTAGTTTTTAAAGGTTGAGAGATTTGCCACCTCACCTACCATCCCAGGCAGTGCAAACCAGACCCCCACGACCCTCTGAATGAAAACCTGCTCTTCAAATCCCCTCTAAACCTTCTGTCTTTCACATTGAATGTGTGCCAACTCTGAGTAAGGGGAAAAGCTGCTTTCTATTCATTTTGCCCATTCCCTTCATACCCTTATACACCTCTATCAGGTCCCCCTTCCACCTTCTCTGCTTCAAAGAAAACAATCCGAGCTTATCCAGCCTCTCTTCATCACTGAAATGCTTCATCCCAAGCAACATCCTGGTGAATATCCACTGCACCCCCTCCAGTACAATCCCATCCTTCCGATCGCGTGGTGACCAGAACTGCACACAGTACACCAGCTGTGGCCTAACCAAAGTTCTGTATAGCTCCAACATATCTTCCCTGGTCTTCTCATCGAAACCTGAAATGATAAAGGCAAGTGTTCTGTCTACCTTCATAAATACCTTATTCACCTGTTATATCTTCCAAAGTTCATCACCTCACATTTATCAGGGGTAAGTTCCATCTGACTCTGATCTGCCCATCTGACCAATCCAGTTAGATCCTCCTGTAACCTAAGACCTTCTTCCTCACTGTCAACCATCTGCCAAACCTTGTGTCATCTACAAACTCAGTCACCATCCACTCACCCCCACCCCTCACCTCTCACATTCTCATCTTCATTGTTTCAATACATCCTGAACAATAAGGGACCCAGCACTGATCCCTGTGATATCCCACTGCACACTGGGCCCAGTCACACAAATAACTTTTTGCCTCCACTCACTGTCTCCTGTCACTGAACCAGTTTTGGTTTGAATATTCCAGGTGTGGTCTCACTACGTCCCCATACAATTACAGCAAGACATCCCTGATCCTGTACTCAAATCCTCTCACTTTGAAGGTAACGTATCATTTACCTTCTTCACTGCCTGCTGCACCTGCACACTGACTTTCAGTGACGGGTATACACAGACACCCAGGTCTTATTGCACCACCCCATTCCCAATCTATCACCATTCAGATAATAATCTGCCTTCCACTTTTTGCTACTAAACCGGGTAACCTCACATTTAACTTCATTGTATTTCATCTGCCATCACTCAACATCTCCAAATCACACTGAGGTATCTCTGCATCCTCCTCACAGCTCCCCCTCCCACCCAGCTTTGTGTCATCTGTAAACTTGGAGATATTACTCTTAAGTTCCCTCATCTAAACCATGAACAAATATTGTGAATAGCTGGATCCAGGCCTGTGGTACCCTTTCAGAAAAATTCCAGTTTATTTTTACTCTTTGTTTCCTGCCTGCCAACCAGTTCTCTATCCATGTCAGTACACTGCCCCCAGTCCCAGAAATCTTAATTTTTTTATGCTCTCTTCTGTGGGACTTATTAAAAACCTTGTAAAAGTTCCAAATATACCACGTCAATTGCCTCCTTCTTGTCAAATTCGCTCTTTGCATACTCAAGCAATTCCAGTCAATTTGTTAAGCATGATTTCCCTTTCCACAAACCATGCTGACCCTGTCTAATCCTGTCACTGTCTTCCACGTGCGCAGTGATTAAATCTTTCATAATAGACTTGAGTATTTTCAGGCTGATTAGTCTAAGATGTCCAGTTTCTCTCTCCCTCCCATTTTAAATAGTGATGTTACATGAGCAACTCTCCAGTCAGTGGGAATTATTCCTGAATGTATAGAATCTTGAACATCAGTGTTTCCAAACGTTTTGGGCATTTTCTGAAGTAATCTGAGGTGTAGATTATTGGATCCTGTGGATTTATCAGAATTTAATCCCATAAATATTCCAAAAACATTTCCCAAATAAAGCTAGTTTTCTTCAGTTCTGCTGTCAGTCTATACCCTGTCATCCCAAAATGTTGAGAATGTATTTGAGTTTTCCATTGTATACAAAGATCCAGAATGCAGCAAATGCAGAAATTTCCTTTGCTCTTGGTACTTTTAACAAATCAATTTTGGATAAGAATGACACATTACCTATCCTATCAATGCAATCTCCTGACCTGGGAATAGGGTACAAATCCATCTTTGTGACTCCATTCACTTTCCAACTGTCTACACAGAATCTAATTGAAACATTTGGTTTCAGAACCAGCACTACAAGAGAACTCCAATTACTCTTACAGTTCAATCAGGGTACCCTGTCTAGTTTATGATCAGTAATTTGCTGATTTTTAGATGGTTTGAATCAACCCCAGGTCCCTGGTTCTGCCACTGGATTTATTTAAAAATGTCAAATGAAGAAGGCAGTAGATGGGTGTTTCAGGGCAAAAGAATTTCTGCGTTTATTCAATACAAAAGGTACAGGAGCAAATGCAAATGTAATAATCAGTGAAATTAACAGTATCCATTATGCAGAGAACAGCAATTAAATGCACTAACAAATTAAACACTGGTTATACACTATTAGAAGCTAGAGTGGAAAAGTGTGGCACTGGAAAAGCACAGCAGCATCTGAGGGACAGGAGAATCGACGATTCAGGCATAAGCTCTTCATCAGGAAGGATGGGGGAGTGGAAGAGGGCTGAGAGATAAATAGGAGGGTGGGGCGGGGGCTGGAGGAAAGTTGCTGGGAAGGGGATAGGTTGGGGTGGAGGTGGTAGTGATAGTTCAGAAGGGATGGTGGAGCAAATAAGTGGGCTGGATGATGGATAGATAGGAAAATTCAAGAGGGTGGTGTCTAGTTGGAGGATTGGATATTCGTTGGTGAGTGGGGGGAGGGGAGATAACGAAACTAGTGAAAACAACATTGATGCCATGTGGTTGGGGGGTCCCAAGGTGGAAAATGAGGCATTCTTCCTCCAGACATGGTGGCTCAGTGGTTAGCACTGCTGCCTCACAGCACGAGGGACCCAGGTTCGATTCCAGCCTTGGGCGACTGTCTGTGTGGAGGTTGCACATTCTCCCCATGTGCGGGTTTCCTCCGGGTGCTCCGGTTTCCTCCCACAGTCCAAAAGATGTGCAGGTCATGTGAATAGGCCATTCTAAATTGCCCGCAGTGTTAGGTACATTAGTCAGAGGGAAATGGGTCTGGGTGGGTTACTCTTCGGAGAGTCGGTGCCTAGTTGGGTCGAAGGGCCTGTTTCCAACTTCTAGGGAACCTAATCTAATCAAAATGTGTAGGTTAGCTGAACTGGCCATACTAAATTGCTCATAGTGTCATGTGCATTAGTCAGGGGTAAATATAGGGTCAGGGCATGAGTCTGGGTGGGTTACTCTTCGGAGGGTTGGAATGGACATGTTGGGACGAAGGGCCTGTTTCCATACTGTAGGGAATCTAATCTAATCCAATCAGACGTCGAATGGATTGGAGTTGGCAGTGGAGGAGGCCCAGGACTTGAATGTCCTTGGCAGAGTTGGAGGGGGATTTGAAGTGTCCGGCCACAGGGTGGTGGGGTTGTTTGGTGCATGTGTCCCAGAAATGTCCCAGAAAAGTTTGTCCTTCCCAACATTCCTGATGAAGGGCTTCTGCCGAAAACATCGATTCTCCTGCTCCCCGGATGCTGCCTGACCTGCTGCGCTTTTCCAGCACCTCACTTTCCGACTCTGATCTCCAGCATCTGCAGTCGTCACTTCCTACTATTAGAAGCAAAACAGTTTGAATCACACAAACTTTAATCAGGCTCCCTACCCTTGGGGTCCC